>NC_052319.1:24135718-24153218 GCF_016432855.1 Salvelinus namaycush | reverse complement strand
GAGAGGGCTGAGAACGCACCCTTGTGGGGCCCCAGTGTTGAGGATCAGCGGGGTGGAGATGTTGTTTCCTACCCTCACCACCTGGGGGCGGCCCGTCAGGAACTTCAGGACCCAGTTGCACAGGGCGGGGTTGAGACCCAGGGTCTCGAGCTTAATGACGAGTTTGGAGGGTACTATGGTGTTAAATGCTGAGCTGTAGTCGATGAACAGCATTCTTACATAGGTATTCTTCTTGTCCAGATGGGTTAGGGCAGTGTGATTGCGATTGCGTCGTCTGTGGATCTATTGGGGCGGTAAGCAAATTGGAGTGGGTCTAGGGTGTCAGGTAGGGTGGAGGTGATATGATCCTTGACTAGTCTCTCAAAGCACTTCATGATGATGGAAGTGAGTGCTACGGGGCGATAGTCGTTTAGCTCAGTTACCTTAGCTTTCTTGGGTACAGGAACAATGATGGCCCTCTTGAAGCATGTGGGAACAGCAGACTGGGATAGGGATTGATTGAATATGTCCATAAACACACCAGCCAGCTGGTCTGCACATGCCCATAGGACGCGGCTTGGGATGCCGTCTGGGCCGGCAGACTTGAGAGGGTTAACACGTTTAAATGTTTTACTCACGTTGGCTGCGGTGAAGGAGAGTCCGCAGGTTTTGGTAGGGGGCCGTGTCGGTGGCACTGTATTGTCCTCAAAGTGAGCAAAGAAGTTGTTTAGTTTGTCTGGGAGCAAGACATTGGGGTCCGCGACGGAGCTGGTTTTCTTTTTGTAGTCCGTGATTGACTGTAGACCCTGCCACATACCTCTCGTGTTTGAGCCGTTGATTTGCGACTCTGATTTGCGACTCTTTGTCTCTATACTGACGCTTAGCTTGTTTGATTGCCTTGCGGAGGGAATAACTACACTGTTTGTATTCGGTCATGTTTCCGGTCGCCCTGATTAAAAGCAGTGGTTCGCGCTTTCAGTTGATGGCGCGAATGCTGCCACCAATCCATTGTTTCTGGTTGGGGAAGGTTTTAATTGTCACCGTGGGTACAACATCACCGATGCACTTGCTAATAAACTCGCTCACAGAATCAGCATATTCATGAATGTTGTTGTCACCTCCCTTACCAAGGCCCTTCTCCCCCGATTGCTCAGATTGGCCGGGCGTCCAGCTCTAGGAAGAGTCTTGGTGGTTCCAAACTTCTTCCATTTAAGAATGATGGAGGCCACTGTGTTCTTGGGGACCTTCAATGCTGCAGACAGTTTTTGGTACCCTTCCCCAGATCTGTGCCTCGACACAATCCTGTCACGGAGCTCTACGGACAATTCCTTCGACCTCATGGCTTGGTTTTTGCTCTGACATGTATTGTCAACTGTGGGACCTTTATATAGACAGGTGTGTGCCTTTCCAAATCATGTCCAATCAATTCAATTTACCACAGATGGACTCCAAGTTGTAGAAACATCTCAAGGATGATCAATGGAAATTTATCAAAGGACTCATAGCAAAGGGCCTGAATTCTTATGTAAATAAGGTATTTTTGTTTTTTTATACATTTGCAAAAAATTTTAAACCTGTTTTCGATTTTAGAATAAGCCTATAACATAACAAAATCTCGAAAAAGACAAGGGGTCTGAATACTTTCCGAAGGCACAGTATGTGAGAATGCTGTTCATTGACTACAACTCAGCGTTCAACACCATAGTGCCCACAAAGCTCATCACTAAGCTAAGGACCTCAGGACTAAACACTTCCCTCTATAACTGTATCCTGGACTTCCTGACGGGCCATCCCCAGGTGGTAAGGGGAGGCAAGAACACATCTGCCACACTGATCCTCAACACGGGGGCCACTCAGGGGTGCATGCTTAGTCCCCTCCTCTACTCCCTGTTCACCCTCGACTAATTGGCCAAGCACAACTCCAACACCATCATTAAGTTTATTAACGACACAACAGTGACCTGATCACCCACAATGATGAGACAGCCTATAGGGAGGAGGTCAGAGACCTGCCGCCCCTTGTCTTACCAGACAAGGTTGCTGTTCTATCCTGCCGGTGCAGCGTATAACCAGTATGTTGATAGTGTCGTCGTTCAGCCACGACTCCGTGAAGCATAAGATTTTACAATTTGAATGTCCCGTTGGTAGTTTAATCTTGCGAGTAGGTCATCGGTTTTATTCTCCAAAGATTGCACGTTTGCTAGCAGAATGGAAGGAAGTGGGCGTTTATTCAATCGCCTATGAATTCTCACTAGGCAGCCTGCCCTTTGGCCCCTTTTTCTCCACCTCCTCTTCACGCAAATCACGGGGATCTGGGCCTATGTAACGAATGTCGTAATCCTCCTCGTCTGAGGAGGAGCAAGGATCGGACCAAAGCGCAGCGTGGTTTGAATACATACTTGAATTTATTAAACAACGAAGACGAAACTAAACGAACACTATACAAACTAAACAAAAACAACAAACTGACAGAAGGAACCGAAAACGCTACAGTCCTGAACCTGAGAACATAAAACACATGAACGCACGAACAGGAACAATCACCCACAAACAAACAGTGAAAACAGGCTACCTTAATATTGTTCCCAATCAGAGACAATGACAAACACCTGCCTCTGATTGAGAACCATATTAGGCCAAACAACAAACCTACACATAGAAACACATAACATAGACTACACCCACCCAGCTCACGTCCTGACCAACTAAACAAAGACTAAACAAAGGAAATAAGGTCAGGAACGTGACAGCCTGTTCCCGAGAAAGCAGTATATCGGGCTCGTCAGGCTCGTTAAAGGAAAAAAAGGATTCTGCCAGTCTGTGGTGAGTAATCACAGTCCTGATGTCCAGAAGTTACTTTTGGTCATAAGAGACGGTAGCGGCAACATTATGCACAAAATAAGTTTCCAAAAATGCAAATAAACGAACAAAAAACACAATTGGTTGGGGACACATAAAACGTCTGTCTTCTTCTCTGGAGAGCCGAACACACCCCCATTCACGTCGATGGGGATGTAGTGGAGCGGGTCATGAGCTTCAAGTTCCTTGGTGTCCACATCACCAACAAACAATCATGGTCCAAACAGTCGTGAAGAGGGCACGACAATGCCTATTACCACTCAGGAGACTGAAAACATTTGGCATGGGTCCCCAGATCCTGAAAAAGTTCTACAGCTGCACCATCGAGAACAACCTAACCGGCTGCATCACCGCCTGGTATGGCAACGGCTCGGCATCTGACCGTAAGGCGCTACAGCCACACAAGTCATATACTCTTCTCTCCGGCAAGCGGTACCGGAGATCCACGTCTAGGTCCAAAAAGCTCCTAAACAGCTTCTACCCCAAGCCATAAGACTGCTGAACGTGGCTAATCATGTTTATTATCTATGCATTGTCACTCATTGACTCGGTACTGGTACCCCCTGTATATAGCCATGCTGTTGTTATTTTGTTGTGTTAGTTTTTTTACTTTAGTTTATTTAGTAAATCATTTCTTAATTCTTATTTTCTTAAAACTGCATTGTTGGTTAAGGGCTTGTAAGTAAGCATTTCACAGTAAGGTCTACACCTGTAGTCTAGCGCATGTGACAAATAAAATTTGATTTAATTTCATTTTGATATGTTACAAAACACCAAAAAATGTAATGGCATTCTGAGATTTTCAAGCCAAGCCTTCTGTACTGGGTAAGCCTACAAGGTAAGGAGGAATGTATTTTCTGTTTGTCCAGATTGACATAATCTATTTATTGTGGTGTTGAAAACACGAACCATGATATTGAAGTGCCGAAATAGGTCTGCTTTGTTTATTGGTTGTGTGGTGCATTGGCACAGAAACCTGTTGGTGGAAAATTTGTTCAATATATTTGATATAATTATAAATATGGCGTCAAATTGTTGAAAATCTGATTTCCCCCTAGATGATCATTGTCTGCAGCCGGCTCTGATCATAGTGTAAGAAACAGGCAGGGAGAGTTAGCTGTCGGTGGTGGTCAGCGAGACCTCAACCTTCTGGCCCATAGCCCTGCGTAGCATCAACTGAGCCACAAAAGCACGCTGAATCCACGTTTATAAACACAGGTTCGCTACAGTTATTGTTATTTGTGGTCGTAAACATTATTTAGAGTTCATTCTATGAGGGGGGGAAGGTGTTCCATTTATTGTACTGTAAAAGGGAAGGGTCATGTGAAAATATTATTTATGTGAAACTATTATTTATGGAGGGTGGTGCATTTTTTTTGGTATGACACCTTGAGTTGGAACAGCCCCTCCCCCCAAGTACATTTCGATCTGTCCCTTACTGTGTAGAATTGGACCAGTCTCCCAAACTGGAGCAAGAAAAATAAGTACACGCAGATTGCAACTATATAATATATAATAAATCATATACAAAGAGTATCATGCTACCAAAACTCTTTAATATTACAAATGAACAACAGAAATATTAGCCAACAGCTGTGCATTTTCTTAGGAACTGTACAAGTACAGTATTTTCTATAGGAAGTACACACATGCAGGTACTAAAGAACAATGGCGTTGACAGAATGCTGTTCCGCTTTTAGAGAATTCCAGTTATGGGTAAAAATATGCTGAGTAAAGAATGAGAGATTTGGGGCTGTGTGTCACAGTGTCTCTGACCTAGTTTTGTTTCAGTGTACCAGAGTATGTGAGAAGAGTTGAGCAGTTTGAAATCCCACTCATTGCTGATGAAGTGGTGCTTGTCCACTGCTCTGGGCGCTCCACGTCCTTTCCAACAGTTCCGCTGAAAACCGCTCTGTGCACACAGGAAGAAAAACTGCCACTGCAAATTTGCATACATTAATTCAAATCACAATTTAACCAACACCAATCTATTTTTGTGACTACCTGGACCTGCCATTTGGTTTTGAAGTATTGAACATGAAAGGTGAATGTAAGAAGAGCACATTTGAAATATGCTACATGTTATATTAAACAGCATATAAACACTCTAAATAGGTCAGGAGCCAGACAGGGAGACTAAGAAGGAAAGAAAATGAATTATTCAGGCTATATTATTCAAATTATTTCAAGGCTAGAGCCTACAAAGAAATACATTGTGAAGCATTTGCGAGTGTGACACAATAGGCTGATAAGGACATAAAGCACTCAGAATTTAAACAACATGGGGATGCTAAACACGCTTTTGGCCACTCTTGCCAGCCCGGGCAAAGATGCAGAGTTTTTTGTTTTTTTCTATAGGTAGGCCTAAAAGTTTTTAGGCAAAATAACCCAATCAAAACGGAAAGCTTCTTGAACATGGCGATATTCCAGGGCTATTGGGCCAAAATCAATTATGGCCAATTGTATAAATAATGTAACAAAAATGAACGAAACGTTTAAAAGATCAGATTTGTTGTTGTGGACACTACATCACCACACTCCCTCTCTTGCTCTTGGTCCTCATCTTTGTAAGTCACCTTGATTTTACACCTGTGTGTTTTATCTGTTTCTTAATGTAAATATTTAGTGAACTCCATGACAATAGCTAAAGCAAGGGGCTATAGCAACACACAAGTAGACTACAGATGCATGCTGGGCCCTGAGCTCCTGAAGTGACCACTACTTTGAGTGCTTCTGGAGCGAAATTGTAGCCTTTGGGAATCTCACTCCGTGCTCCAGTCAAATTGGGCAAGTTTCGCTCACATACTCTGCTGTGTACCAGCAACGATCCAAGACCTTGCCATTCTCTCCCTGCTGACCTGGGCCTCTCCCTGCTGACCTGGACCTCTTCCTGCTGACCTGGGCCTCTCCCTGCTGACCTGGGCCTCTCCCTGCTGACCTGGGCCTCTCACAGCAGCCTGGGATCCTCACAGCAGCCTGGGATCCTCACAGCAGTCTGGGCCTCTCACAGCAGCCTGGGATCTTCACAGCAGCCTGGGCCTCTCACAGCAGCCTGGGCCTCTCACAGCAGCCTGGGATCCTCACAGCAGCCTGGGCCTCTCACAGCAGCCTGGGATCCTCACAGCAGCCTGGGATCCTCACAGCAGCCTGGGATCCTCACAGCAGCCTGGGCCTCTCACAGCAGCCTGGGCCTCTCACAGCAGCCTGGGATCCTCACAGCAGCCTGGGCCTCTCACAGCAGCCTGGGCCTCTCACAGCAGCCTGGGCCTCTCACAGCAGGCTCACCCCATCTCCACTTTCACTACCTGGGGTTACCCTGCTTCCAGCTTCTGGGGATCGTGCCCATAATCTGATTATTCTAATCCCCATGATGGGAGTTCATGGGGGGATAGAGCTGGGTACACTGTGGATGATGTTGGGTCATAGGGCCATCCCTGACTACAAAAGATCTTGGTTGACCAGGAATCGTCTGTTCTTTAACAATTGATCAGTTTAAATTTTAAAAGTGTATTTTTCCATATATAGACACACCCTATGTTTGAATAAAATCAACTATATGTTGGCTACTGAACTTGTCTGATGCTTTAAGCACTGCGATTAAAAATTAAGAAACATAAATTACTAACGAGGGAGCCAGAGATCAATACGGCCGGTTGTGGAATCGAACCCCAGGCTGTAGTGGCGCCTCAGCACTGCGTTGCAGAACTTTTTACTGCTGCGCCACCCAGGACATGTAGCAATAATAATAATATATTGAATGCTTTTACATAAATTACTGTGTCTCATGTGCCATACATGTATTAAAAATGTTTTGCCTACTGCTCGACTAAAAAAATCTCAGTCGACCAACAGCCTATCGACCAAACAATCGACCAGTCGACTAAATGGGTTCAACCCTAGTGGGTCAGGACCCAAATATGTGTGGTGACCGCTCCTTACTAGGATGCTTTGTAGCATTTTGCTCTCTGGTCTGAGTTTCAGATTATTGTTCATTCACTATTATGCACTTCTTTATACTGTCCAGACTATGTGCCATACTAACTTCCTGTTTTTGTGTGATAGAGTATGTATAGTTCTTTTCTACCTTTGTGATGGTTCTTTCATTCAATTCTATTCTCTTCCCCAAAGAACATGACTGTGTTAACCCCTCTTGTCCTGTGATTCTGACTGTGTTAACCCCTCTTGTCCTGTGATTCTGACTGTGTTAACCCCTCTTGTCCTGTGATTCTGACTGTGTTAACCCCTCTTGTCCTGTGATTCTGACTGTGTTAACCCCTCTTGTCCTGTGATTCTGACTGTGTTAACCCCTCATGTCCTGTGATTCTGACTGTGTTAACCCCTCATGTCCTGTGATTCTGACTGTGTTAACCCCTCTTGTCCTGTGATTCTGACTGTGTTAACCCCTCTTGTCCTGTGATTCTGACTGTGTTAACCCCTCTTGTCCTGTGATTCTGACTGTGTTAACCCCTCATGTCCTGTGATTCTGACTGTGTTAACCCCTCTTGTCCTGTGATTCTGACTGTGTTAACCCCTCTTGTCCTGTGATTCTGACTGTGTTAACCCCTCATGTCCTGTGATTCTGACTGTGTTAACCCCTCATGTCCTGTGATTCTGACTGTGTTAACCCCTCTTGTCCTGTGATTCTGACTGTGTTAACCCCTCTTGTCCTGTGATTCTGACTGTGTTAACCCCTCTTGTCCTGTGATTCTGACTGTGTTAACCCCTCATGTCCTGTGATTCTGACTGTGTTAACCCCTCATGTCCTGTGATTCTGACTGTGTTAACCCCTCATGTCCTGTGATTCTGACTGTGTTAACCCCTCATGTCATGTGATTCTGACTGTGTTGTGTCCTCCTCCTGCTCCTCCTCCTGCAGATGAGATCATGCAGCAGGAGAGCAGCCCCCTCTGTGCCATCGACATCACCCCTGACCTTAGGAAGAAGTTTGCCTTCCTCTTAGGTAATATTTCCTGCCTGTCTGTCTGTCTGTCTGCCTGCCTGTCATAATACAGAGATGTCTGCTATACAGTAGTTTCACACATAAGACAGGTGAATACTGTTCTTCTTCCTGATATAGTTCAGATGAACTGTCTGCTTCAGACCAGCTCTAACAGCCTCACGTCAGAATTAGACGTTCATCCATGTTTCTTAAACGTTACATTTCAAAGTGTTTAAGGTTAAGTTTAGGTATTAACTATGAATGGTTAAGGTTAGTGATAGGCTTCATTTTTTTAAATCAACTTTCTATTGCTGGAATTGAACTTGAAAACTTTGGAATCAGAGGCAGATGCTTACGCCCATCCACCATCCACAGACTAGCAAAACTGAAACCTACTTGAACGTAACAGCACTGACTGTTGCCCCTAGTGGCCAGTTTCCACATCATCTCCCAACAATCTCAGACATGGATGGACGTCAAATGTATTTATTTTATTTAACTAGGCAAGTCAGTTAAGAACAAATTCTTATTTACAATGACGGCCTAGGAACAGTGAGTTAACTGCCTTGTTCAAGGGCAGAACAACATATTTTTACATTGTCAGCTCAGGGATTTGCTCTAGCAACCTTTTGGTTACTGGCCCAACGCTCTAACCACTAGGCTACCTGCCGCCACAAATACTGGCTTGTATCACGGGTGACCTGGATCTTACTTCACCCCTCAGGATTTGTCATTCAAATCTCTCCTCTCCCGTTTTTCTGCTTGTTTTTCTACTCATCACAGTTAGTCCAGCGTAAATCCAGTCCAGTCCAGTCCAGCTACAGTACACTGGAGCTCTGTTCGAATACCCATACTAACATACTGTATACTACCTACTTAATGAGTATATACTACATAATATATACCACCAGTTAATTTTAGTGTACTATAAACAAACTGTATAATTTCAGTTGAGCGTACTAGCACTTCGCTTGTCTACCAGAAGTTGATGCTGTTGCTATGCAACCTCTTGCTAGCTTGTTAGCAAAACAAATGACAGGCTAGACATTTCTATGATTTTGGGTGTGTTCGTAAATCCAATCTGGACTGCCAGAGTGCAAAAATCCAGAGCGTTGTCAGATTATCCGTTTGTAAACTCAGAGCGTTGTCAGATTGTCTGTTTGTAAATTCAGAGCGTTTTGAGATTGTCCGTTTGTAAATTCAGAATGTTGTCAGATTGTCCGTTTGTAAATCCAGAGCCTTTCACTCTCGTAGCGTTCACTGTACTCTCTGACCGAGGAGTAGGGTTGATCCGAGCTTTCTGACCTCACAACGGCAATCATGCACCCAAGCTAACTGGTTAGCTTGCTAGCTACTTCCAGACACAAATGAGAGAACACATCACTCTGACCATTTTACTCTCCCTAGCAGAGCTGGTTAGGCTGTTTTCATGTTATCCAGAGTGTTGGTGACTGTAACTGTGCTCCTGGCAACAATTTAATTACGCTTGTTTTTGCTGACGTTTACTGACACCGGCCATATTCAACGGGCGTTCGTAAATCAATCAGTTATTCTGCGCTCTGGCACATTGACTTTGCACAATGCTCTGAAATCGGACTAGATAACCAGAATTAACAATGTCCATTGAGAACTCACAACGACTATACCACTTATTTAAGAATGACATGAATAATCAATTCAATCAAGGTTGGGTAGTTAGTTAGATAGCATTTAGTTAATATACTGCCTGGCAAGTTCAATGTATTAGTAGCCAACTAACGTTAGGTACCTAGCTAACATACCCGGTACCTACTGTAATGCTATGCGGTTTGTAAGGATAGCGTAGCTAACAAATTATCAGCAAACATAACGTGTAACGTAACTTATTTGAAAACTCATTACTTTATTACATTGCTCAACATTTTCTTAACTTTTGTCATTATTAATTAAAGCAATGAATTTGTATCCGCTCTTGTCAGACTTCAGCTGCATATTTCCCGCCATTTTCTTGAAATCTCAAAACGTTGTGAAGCCACGCCCATTTTCGGAAGAATTCTATTATGGGCCCTAAAAGCACGGAAATGGTGTCCACTGCTTGTATACTTCGTATTTTGGCAAATTTTGCACGACATCCGGGGAACTTTTGGCATACTAACTATATCCATACTATGACCAATAAGCATACTACATACTCAATTTAAGTCACAAATAGTACAGTTAGTGCTGTTAGTAGGAGTATTCATACACAGGTTAGGACTCCTTCTCTTGACCTGACTGTGTGTTTGTTTAGTGTGTGTATTTACATATGTGTATATCAGTTTCTGTTGTGTGTGAACCAATATGAAGTTTCTGTTTTTCCGGTTGTTTTGTCAATCCAATGTGTCTCTGTACAGCATGTCAACTGGTTTAAAGCTATACAGAAGGGCTTGTGAGCAGACTTCAAGTGCCTCTTAAATCCCTTCACCACTGCATTCACCTCGTTGCATAGAAGACCCCCTCCCCTCTGACACACGCGCACACACACACGCACGCACGCACGCACGCACGCACGCACGCACGCACGCACGCACGCACGCACACACACACACACACACACACACACACACACACACACACACACACACACACACACACACACACACACACAGTTTGCCCCGTCTCTGTCCCCCTTTATGTACTGCATAAGGTCACCTTGGGGACTGTGGCAGTCTTTATTGGATGTTCTGCCTGTCGGCGTCCATTTTGCAGAGAGCCTTGCCTCTACTCAGATGCAGCAGAATCAAAACAGGCAGAGTGAAACGATGAGCGAGCAGTTGCTGTTGCTAGGGTGATAATAGGAGAGGGGAAAGCAGACAGATTGATATTCTGATCACATGGGCTAATAGAGCAGCTGCTCCCGCCAAGGACCGTGTGTGTGTGTGTGACTAATTGCCCCATAAGTGTACTGTATGTCTGTGTGTGTGTTTGTAAACTCTCTCTCTCTCTCTCTCTCTCTCTCTCTCTCTCTCTCTCTCTCTCTCTCTCTCTCTCTCTCTCTCTCTCTCTCTCTCTCTCTCTCTCTCTCTCTCTCTCTCTCTCTCTCTCTCTCTCTCTCTCTCTCTCTCTCTCTCTCTCTCTCTCTCTCTCTCTCTCTCTCTCTCTCTCTCTCTCTCTCGCTCTGCCCCCCTCCTCTATTCTGTTTCTCTCTCTCTCTCTCTCGCTCTGCCCCCCCTCCTCTATTCTGTTTCTCTCTCTCTCTCTCTCTCTCTCACTCTGCCCCCCCTCCTCTATTCTGTTTCTCTCTCTCTCTCTCTCTGCCCCCCCTCCTCCATAATTTTTCTCTCTCTCTCTGCCCCCTTCTCTATTTTGTTTCTCAACTCGACAGTCAGACTGGTTTGTCAGTCCTACTGGCGCCCTCTTGTGGTAATCCTTATCTAAATTGTGTCAGAAAATCAACAGAAGAAGTGTGACTGACATGCTGACCAGACCGGACACGTCGCGTGCGTTGCAAAATAAATTTAGAAATCCATGTTATTCAATTATTGCACCCACACTGCTCGCGCGCGCCAACGAGCGTCTGCATTGCCAAGGGCTAAAATAGAAGTCATTCCTATTTCTGACGCAGATCGCGCCGCAAGTCCTGCCTCTCCCATCTCCTCATTGGTTTATAGAAGCAGACTTCAGACTTTATACCCACGTGCCATCTCCTCATTGGTTATACCTACGTGGGTGATTGAAAGACGAACTGTTGCCGGCTGTCGTGGTAATACTATGAAAGTGTAGATGCCAATCACCATATAAGTTCTAAGATGAAAAAGCTTGGAAGGAGGAGAGATGACTAGAAACGATTCAGTTGACCGTTTTATGTGTGGATTAATTGTCGGAGTAGAGGACCTTGTGCATTTCAGGTAAAATAACAACTCAATGTTTATATCCCAGGACAAATTAGCTAGCAACAGCAAGCTAGCTAAATAGGACAAATTAGCTAGCAAGTGCAAGCTAACTAGTTAAATTGCCATAATGTTAAATTATTTTGGACCTGTCCCCAAATTGACATTGGTTCAGAGTTTGTTTTGATATTTTAACCTGCGTGTCGTGATCGCGTTTGGTGTAGGGGGACAAAATAAATGTATGCACAATGTCGCACGATGGTGTACGCCCGCAGCCGGTTTGGGTTCCGTGTGAGCCTTCTCTGTTCTAGTGAACTCTCTGTTCTAGTGTACTCTCTGTTCTAGTGAACTCTCTGTTCTAGTGTACTCTCTGTTCTAGTGTACTCTCTGTTCTAGTGAACTCTCTGTTCTAGTGTACTCTCTGTTCTAGTGTACTCTCTGTTCTAGTGTACTCTTTGTTCTAGTGTACTCTTTGTTCTAGTGAACTCTCTGTTCTAGTGAACTCTCTGTTCTAGTGTACTCTCTGTTCTAGTGAACTCTCTGTTGTAGTGTGCTCTTCGTTCTGAAGTCTTCTGTGTTTCTTTCCCAGGGGGCCGAGGGCAGAACGGCAGCCCCATCATCGTGTTCCCAGAGTTCTCTGCTTTCGGAGAGATTCAGGAGAGGGAGTTCCACAACGTGCTCACTTACTTGACCAACGTCCCCAGGTGAGATTCAACGTACTGTATATATATATACACACACACACACACACACACACACACACACACACACACACACACACACACACACACACACACACACACACACACACACACACACACACACCCCTTGATGCCCTACCCCTCTTGCTTCTTCGCAGACACTTTCTCTCTCCGAGCTACCTGCATTTATTATTCCCATGGTAACCAGTCAGATCAGAGGGAAGGAACGGAGGAGAGACAGAAGGATTTTGAACATGTTAACATTGTAAACTTCCTTGTTCACCAGCTGCATTGTTCCTACTGTAGGTTCACGGGTTATCATCTCAGCCAATGGTATGGACTATATTTTCAGGGTCAGTGCTATCCGGAATCCTTGGGACAATCATGCCCTAAACCTAACCTTAACCCCTACCCTAAACATAACCCCTGTCTAACCCTAAACCTAACCTTTACCATTTTAAATATCTACTTCAATGGGGGTAGGGATGTCCCAAGGATCCCTGATAGTGCAAACCAGGGCTCCCGAGTGGCGCAGCGGTCTAAGACACTGCATCTCAGTACCCTACTGTATCACATCTGGCCGTGATTGGGAGTCACATAGGGCGGCGCACAATTGTCCCAGCGTCGTCCTAGGCCGTCATTGTAAATAAGAATTTGTTCTTAACTGACTTGCCAAGTTAAATAAAGGTACAATTTCAAAAAATATATCACAAAAAAAAGTGTTATCCTCAGCTCCCATTGACTGCTGTGTGGAACTGGCCAGCAGGTGGCACTAGAGGCTCATATATACCACATGCTGTTATATGACGCTCGAGGTAGAAGGGTGTCAGTGGTTAGGGGAAACCTCTGGTTATAAACTGTCATTTTTTGCCTTACTATTATTGGCATTGTGTCAGTGAGAACGTTAGGTAAATGGATGTGTCTGTGCTGAGGGTTGGAGAGGGGTATTGGCGAGTAGTATACTCGCTACTCGTCAATGTCTAGTTTCCAGACAACAAGGTAGGTATTCCTTTATACTTGTGTGTAAAAGGTAGTTGTGAAATTATTAGATTACTTGTTAGATATTACTGCATGGTCGGAACTAGAAGCACAAGCATTTCGCTACACTCGCATTAACATCTGCATGTCACCAATAAAATTTGATTTGATTTGAGGTAGACGAAATTCGAGCAAGGGTTTCCTTCCAGAGAGACATCAGAGATTGTAACATTCTCTGTTTCACGGAAACATGGCTCTCTCTGGATATGTTGTCGGAATCGGTTCAGCCACTGGGCTTCTCCAGAGAAGAGATAAACACCTCTCTGGGAAGAGGAAGGGCGGGGGTGTATGCTTCATGATTAACGACTCATGATGTAATCATAACAACATACAGGAACTCAAGTCCTTCTGCTCACCCGACCTAGAATTCCTTACAATCAATTGCTGGCCATTTTACCTACAAAAGGAAAATACTCGTCAGTTATAGTCACAGCTGTGTACATTTCCCCTCGAGCAGACACCAAGACAGCCCTCAAGGAACTTTCCTGGACTCTAAGTAAACTGGAAAACCATGCATCCTGAGGCTGCATTTATTGTAGCTGGGATTTTTAACAATGCAAATTTGAGAACAAGGCTACCTAAATTCTATCAGCATATTGATTGCACTATGTGCGGGGGTAATACACTCGATCACTGCTACTCTAACTTCCGCGATGCATACAAAGCCCTCCCTTCGGCAAATCCGACCACGACGCTATCTTGCTCCTACCGTCTTACAGGCAGAAACTCAAACAGGATGTACCAGTGACGAGAACCATTCAACGCTGGTCTGACCAATCAGAAGCCACGCTTCAATATTGTTTTGATCACGCGGACTGGAATATGTTCCGGTCAGCCTCAGAGACAACATTGACCTATACGCTGACTCGGTGAGTGGGTTTATAAAGAAGTGCATTGGAGATGTTGTACCCACGGTGACTATTAAAACCTACCCTAACCAGAAACCGTGGACGGATGGGGGCATTCCCACAAAACTGAAAGCGCGAACCACCGCATTTAACCATGGAAAGAGGTCTGGGAACATGGCTGATTATAAACAGTGTAGTTATTCCTTCCACAAGGCAATCAAACAAGCTAAATGCCGTACAGAGACAAGGTGGAGTCGCAATGCAATGGCTCAGGGTCTGCAGGAAATCACAGACTACAAAAAGAAAACCAGCCACGGACACCGACGTCACGGACACCGACGTCCCATTTCCAGACAAACTAAACACCTTCTTTGCCCACTTTGAGGATAATACAGAGCCACAGTCGCGGCCCGCTAGCAAAGACTGCGCCCCCCCCCCCCCTCCTTCTCCGTGGCCGACATGAGTAAAACATTTAAACGTGTTAACCCTCGCAAGGCTGCTGGCCCAGACGGCATCCCTAGCCGCGTCCTCAGAGCATGCGCAGACCAGCTGGCTGGTGTGTTTACGGACATATTCAATCTCTCCCTATCCCAGTCTGTTGTCCCCACATGCTTCAAGATGGTCACCATTGTTCCTGTACCCAAGAAGGCAAAGATAACTGAACTAAATGACTACCGCCCCGTAGCACTCACTTCTGTCATCATGAAGTGAATAGAGAGACTAGTCAAGAATCATATCACCTCCACCCTACCGGCCACCCTAGAGCCACTTCAGTTTGTACACCGCCCCAACAGGTCCACAGATGACGCAATCGACATCACACTGCACACTGCCCTATCCCATCTGGACTAAAGGAATACCTACGTAATAATGCTGTTCATTGACTAGAGCTCAGCATTCAACACCATAGTACCCTCCAAGCACATCTTCAATCTGGAGGCCCTGGGTCTCATCCCCGCCCTGTGCAATTGGGTCCTGGACATTCTGACAGGCCGCCCCCAGGTGGGGGCGGCCTGTCACTGGGGCCCCACAAGGGTGCGTGCTAAGCCCCCTCCTGTACTCCTTTTTCACCCACGACTGCGTGGCCATGCACGCCTCCAACTCAGTCATCAAGTTTGCAGACGACACAACAGTAGTGGGCTTGATTACCAACAATGACGACCCTACAGGGAGGAGGTGAGGGCACTCGGAGCGTGGTGTCAGGAAAATAACCTCTCACTCAACGTCAACAAAACAAAGGAGATGATCGTGGAGCAAAGGGAGCACCCCCCTATCCATATCGAAGGGACAGCAGTGGAGAAGGTGTAACATTTTAAGTTCCCTGGCGTTCACATCACAGACAAACTGAAATGGTCCACCCACACAGACAGTGTGGTAAAGAAGGCGCAACAGTACCTCTTCAACCTCAGGAGGCTGAAGAAATTTTTATACAAACTTTTATAGATGCACAATAGAGAGCATCCTGTCGGGCTGTATCACCGCCTGGTACGGCAACTGCACCGCCCTCAACCGCAAGGCTCTCCAGAGGGTGGTGCGGTCTGCACAACACATCACCGGGGGCAAACTACCTGCCCTCCATGACACCTACAGCACCCGATGTCAAAGGAAGGCCAAAAAGATCATCAAGGACAACAACCACCCGAGCCACTACCTGTTCACCCCGCTATCATCCAGAAGGCGAGGTCAGTACAGGTGCGTCAAAGCTGGGACCGAGAGACTGAAAAACAACTTCTATCGCAAGGCCATCAGACTGTTAAACAGCAATCATTAACTCAGAGAGGCTGCTGCCGACACCCACTCCTGCCCCTAATGGTGGTGCTCTTACACCCACTCCTGCCCCTAATGGTGGTGCTCTTACACCCACTCCTGCCCCTAATGGTGGTGCTCTTACACCCACTCCTGCCCCTAATGGTGGTGCTCTTACACCCACTCCTGCCCCTAATGGTGTCTTACACCCACTCCTGCCCCTAATGGTGGTGCTCTTACACCCACTCCTGCCCCTAATGGTGGTGCTCTTACACCCACTCCTGCCCCTAATGGTGGTGCTCTTACACCCACTCCTTCCCCTAATGGTGGTGCTCTTACACCCACTCCTTCCCCTAATGGTGGTGCTCTTACACCCACTCCTTCCCCTAATGGTGGTGCTCTTACACCCACTCCTGCCCCTAATGGTGGTGCTCTTACACCCACTCCTGCCCCTAATGGTGGTGCTCTTACACCCACTCCTGCCCCTAATGGTGTCTTACACCCTCTCCTTCCCCTAATGGTGGTGCTCTTACACCCACTCCTGCCCCTAATGGTGGTGCTCTTACACCCACTCCTGCCCCTAATGGTGTCTTACACCCACTCCTTCCCCTAATGGTGTCTTACACCCACTCCTTCCCCTAATGGTGTCTTACACCCACTCCTTCCCCTAATGGTGTCTTACACCCACTCCTTCCCCTAATGGTGTCTTACACCCACTCCTTCCCCTAATGGTGTCTTACACCCACTCCTTCCCCTAATGGTGTCTTACACCCACTCCTTCCCCTAATGGTGGTGCTCTTACACCCACTCCTTCCCCTAATGGTGTCTTACACCCACTCCTTCCCCTAATGGTGTCTTACACCCACTCCTTCCCCTAATGGTGTCTTATACCAACTCCTTCCCCTAATGGTGGTGCTCTTACACCCACTCCTTCCCCTAATGGTGTCTTACACCCACTCCTTCCCCTAATGGTGTCTTACACCCACTCCTTCCCCTAACGGTGTCTTACATCCACTCCTTCCCCTAATGGTGGTGCCTCATACACCCAATCCTTCCCCTAATGGTGGTGCTTCCTTACACCCACTCCTTCCCCTAATGGTGTCTTACACCCACTCCTTCCCCTAATGGTGGTGCTCTTACACCCACTCCTTCCCCTAATGGTGGTGCTCTTACACCCACTCCTTCCCCTAATGGTGGTGCTCTTACACCCACTCCTTCCCCTAATGGTGTCTTACACCCACTCCTTCCCCTAATGGTGTCTTACACCCACTCCTTCCCCTAATGGTGTCTTACACCCACTCCTTCCCCTAATGGTGGTGCTCATACACCCAATCCTTCCCCTAATGGTGGTGCTCTTACACCCACTCCTTCCCCTAATGGTGTCTTACACCCACTCCTGCCCCTAATGGTGTCTTACACCCACTCCTTCCCCTAATGGTGGTGCTCTTACACCCACTCCTTCCCCTAATGGTGGTGCTCTTACACCCACTCCTTCCCCTAATGGTGTCTTACACCCACTCCTTCCCCTAATGGTGTCTTACAC
>NC_052319.1:24093605-24135618 GCF_016432855.1 Salvelinus namaycush | reverse complement strand
CCACTCCTGCCCCTAATGGTGTCTTACACCCACTCCTTCCCCTAATGGTGGTGCTCTTACACCCACTCCTTCCCCTAATGGTGGTGCTCTTCACCCACTCCTTCCCCTAATGGTGGTGCTCTTACACCCACTCCTTCCCTAATGGTGTCCTTACACCCACTCCTTCCCCTAATGGTGTCTTCACCCACTCCTTCCCCTAATGGTGGTCTTACTCCCCCACTCCTTCCCCTAATGGTGTCTTACACCCACTCCTGCCCCTATGGTCTTATCCACTCCTTCCCTAATGGTGGTGCTCTTACACACCCACTCCTTCCCCTAATGGTGGTACTCTTACACCCACTCCTTCCCCTAATGGTGTCTTACACCCAATCCTTCCCCTAATGGTGTCTTACACCCACTCCTGCCCCTAATGGTGTCTTACACCCACTGCTGCCCCTAATGGTGTCTTACACCCACTCCTTCACCTAATGGTGGTGCTCTTACACCCACTCCTCCCACTAATGGTGGTGCTCTTACACCCACTCCTTCCCCTAATGGTGTCTTACACCCACTCCTGCCCCTAATGGTGTCTTACACCCACTCCTTCCCCTAATGGTGGTGCTCTTACACCCACTCCTTCCCCTAATGGTGGTGCTCTTACACCCACTCCTTCCCTTAATGGTGTCTTTAACCCACTCCTTCCCCTAATGGTGTCTTACACCCACTCCTTCCCCTAATGGTGTCTTACACCCACTCCTTCCCCTAATGGTGTCTTACACCCACTCCTTCCCCTAATGGTGGTGTCTTACACCCACTCCTGCCCCTAATGGTGGTGTCTTACACCCACTCCTTCCCCTAATGGTGTCTTACACCCACTCCTTCCCCTAATGGTGTCTTACACCCACTCCTTCCCCTAATGGTGTCTTACACCCACTCCTCCCCTAATGGTGTCTTACACCCACTCCTTCCCCTAAGGTGTCTTACACCCACTCCTTCCCCTAATGGTGTCTTACACCCACTCCTTCCCCTAATGGTGTCTTACACCCACTCCTTCCCCTAATGGTGGTGCTCTTACACCCACTCCTTCCCCTAATGGTGGTGCTCTTAAACCCACTCCTTCCCCTAATGGTGGTGCTCTTACACCCACTCCTTCCCCTAATGGTGTCTTACACCCACTCCTTCCCCTAATGGTGGTGCTCTTACACCCACTCCTTCCCCTAATGGTGTCTTACACCCACTCCTTCCCCTAATGGTGGTGCTCTTACACCCACTCCTGCCCCTAATGGTGTCTTACACCCACTCCTTCCCCTAATGGTGTCTTACACCCACTCCTTCCCCTAATGGTGGTGCTCTTACACCCACTCCTTCCCCTAATGGTGTCTTACACCCACTATTTCCCCTAATGGTGTCTTACACCCACTCCTTCCCCTAATGGTGTCTTACACCCACTCCTGCCCCTAATGGTGTCTTATACCAACTCCTTCCCCTAATGGTGGTGCTCTTACAACCCATCCTTCCCTAATGGTGGTGCTCTAAACCCACTCCTTCCCCTAATGTGGTGCTCTTACACCCACTCCTTCCCCTAATGGTGTCTTACACCCACTCCTTCCCTAATGGTGTCTTACACCCCCTCCTTCCCTAATGGTGGTGCTCTTACACCACCTCCTTCCCCTAATGGTGTCTTACACCCACTCCTTCCCCTAATGGTGTCTTACACCCACTCCTTCCCCTAATGGTGTCTTACACCCACTCCTGCCCCTAATGGTGTCTTATACCAACTCCTTCCCCTAATGGTGGTGCTCTTACACCCACTCCTTCCCCTAATGGTGGTGCTCTTACACCCACTCCTTCCCCTAATGGTGTCTTACACCCACTCCTTCCCCTAATGGTGGTGCTCTTACACCCACTCCTTCCCCTAATGGTGTCTTACACCCACTCCTTCCCCTAATGGTGGTGCTCTTACACCCACTCCTCCGCCCCTAATGGTGTCTTACACCCACTCCTCCTCCCCTAATGTGTCTTACACCCACTCCTTCCCCTAATGGTGGTGCTCTTACACCCACTCCTTCCCCTAATGGTGTCTTACACCCACTATTTCCCCTAATGGTGTCTTACACCCACTCCTTCCCTATATGTGTCTTACACCCACTCCTGCCCCTAATGGTGTCTTATACCAACTCCTTCCCCTAATGGTGGTGCTCTTACACCCACTCCTTCCCCTAATGGTGGTACTCTTACACCCACTCCTTCCCCTAATGGTGTCTTACACCCAATCCTTCCCCTAATGGTGTCTTACACCCACTCCTGCCCCTAATGGTGTCTTACACCCACTCCTGCCCCTAATGGTGTCTTACACCCACTCCTTCCCCTAATGGTGGTGCTCTTACACCCACTCCTTCCACTAATGGTGGTGCTCTTACACCCACTCCTTCCCCTAATGGTGTCTTACACCCACTCCTGCCCCTAATGGTGTCTTACACCCACTCCTTCCCCTAATGGTGGTGCTCTTACACCCATTCCTTCCCCTAATGGTGGTGCTCTTACACCCACTCCTTCCCCTAATGGTGTCTTTAACCCACTCCTCCTCCCCTAATGGTGTCTTACAACCCACTCCTCCTAAAAAAAAAAAAAAAGAACGTAGTTAACACTTACAAAAAAAAAGCAGTACACATCTCCAAAAAATAATGGGTGAAAAAAAGCAGTCAAAAAAAAAACAAAAACCTAGCCATAATGTTCCTAACAACATTCAATGCTCTTACACACTCTATAAAGTGTCTCTTAACACCCACTCCTTCCTATGGGCACACACCCATATTCCACTAAGGTGTCTTACACCCACTCCTCCCCTAATGTGTCTTACACCCACTCGACTACCTGTCGGAGGGGAGGGGGGGGGGGATCAAAAAAGTCGCTAGATTATATGCCCTTAATCACATATCTGTGTCCTGGGTGGAATTTTGGCCCATTCCTCCTGACAGAGCTGGTGTAACTGAGTCAGGTTTGTAGGCCTCCTTGCTCGCACACGCTTTTTCAGTTCTGCCCAGAAATTTTCTGTAGGATTGAGGTCAGGGCTTTGTGATGGCCACTCCAATACCTAGACTTTGTTGTCCTTAAGCCATTTTGCCACAACTTTGGAAGCATGCTTGGGGTGATCCGCACACGACCACAGGAGAGGAGATGGAATGCAGCAGAGGAGGAGAGACAAGTGCAAACCAGAGAGAGAAAAACGGAAGCAAAAGCAAGCGAGAAAGAGAGGGGAGGGAAAGAGAGAGTCCAGGGATGTGTCAAATGGATTGATGTTTGCAGGGCACTGCGTCGGTGAATGGCAGTTGCTCAGCCTCCTCCTCCTACTTGTAATGCCATGTAGAGAGGGAGAGAGGGAGGGAGGGAGGGAGAAAAAAGAGAGAGAGGGAGGGGAGGGCTGTCCTCCAGCCTCCCACAGCAGGATAATAAGATTACAGCTCTGTATGCCAGGGAGAGGAGAGGAGAGGAGGACAAGAGAGGAGAGGAGAAAGACCAATTTGAAACAGGCTTACTAGAGAAGGAGTCGGTCCCTGTGCTTCCCCATAGACAGCTGGCAAGGTTTTATATATGGGATAGGATAACCTGTCTTCTCTCTTATCCTGTTTGCTGTGTTTTTAGCGGAGACAGGCTAACGGGAATTACCCAACAGATCCACTTTATAGTGTGAAATCTCCTCTCTCTTTCTCCCTCTCCCTCTCTCTCTTTCTCTCTCCCCTCTCTCTCTATCCCTCCCTCTTTTTATCTCTCTGAGTGTGGGATGTATTTTTTAAAGGAAATGCTAGTAGTAATGCATGGGTAAGGCCGGGGAATAACAGGGTTTCTCCAGCACCCAGAGAGCGAGAGAGAGCGAGAGAGAGAGAGAGAGAGAGAGAGAGAGAGAGAGAGAGAGAGAGAAAGAGAGAGAGAGAGAGAGAGAGAGTAATGTGAGGAGCTGGTGGTACAGTAAAGAGAGAGAGAAGCCTTGCTTTGCCTCTCTCTACTTTTAATCATGATTGAATTCATGAGATCCACACTATCGTGGTTCCTGACTCTTTCATACAGTGGGAGACGCCGGATGAAAGAGAGGAGATAAATGTATTCCCTTTATCATTCAAAGTATCATTCCTCGCGCTAAATTAATAATTCTGTTCTTTTGAGGTCTCCCAACCCATAACCCTTTTGCTCAAAGGCCTTTTACACTTTATTGGGAGGAGAGAGTAAGAGTGTATAATAAAATAGATGGTGGGGTGGGGTGGTTGGTAAGGCAGTGATCCCTCTCTCCTCTCTCTCTCGTTCTCCCTGTCCTCCTTGTCCAGTTAAAGGTGTCCTGTCATCCAAATGCTTCTGGAGGTCAGGGTCATTCCTCACTCCGAAGTTGCGAATGGCCGGAAGGTGCCAAAGAAAGAGGAATAAAGGGAGAGATAGAAAGAGAAATAGGAAGAAAGCGAGAGGGATTGGGGAGATATGGGGGGAAAGGATAAAGGGAAAACGGAAAGAGGGAGCGAGGGAGCGCATCTCAGCATATCAGGCAGAGGGGAACTCTAATGCGAGTGGACGTTTTCATCTCTACAGTGGCACTCCAGTCCAACTTAATTGGGACAATTCCCACTTGTGAATTAATTTCCTTCTTACCTCACTTGACTCTTATGATCTCATGCTTCTACCTCATCCCCATCCCCCTCTCCTCTTTTCCACTCTTCCCCTCGTCTCTCCTCTCTTCCCCTACAGTAGACACACTGCTGTGTCGGCAGCCGGGTCACAGCTAGCGAACTGAGATGCACTCTAAAGGAAGAAAAACAGAGGATCTGCTCACTTCACTTAATATTACAGCACAAATCTGCCATTGACTTCAATACATGATTTATACACTGAGTCCACATACGTATTTCAAGATTCTATTCTGTGCTTACAGATAAAAAATAAGGACCTGCCACACTGACTGAACATAAGGTGGAATCTCTAAATAGAGTCAGCCCGAAGAGAATAATACTGCAGTGCTGATGTTGTCTTATGAATACTGTAGCTATGGGGTTTGTTATCCATTCATATCAATGCCATTATTGATGCCTGCTTGCCTTGTGGTGGATGCAACCATTGTGGAGATGCATCTGGCCTGTTACGTATATAATCATCAGCAGCGATACTCACAGATGTTGATATCTGTGTCAACATTCCCAGTAGTGACTACATTGAGGTGCATGTGCCTATGAGTCACAGAGAGAGTGACATATGATGAGGGTGTTTTTGGGAAGACAGTCCCTTGGTCTTGGTAGGTAGCACACGTCTAGGGACAGAGCTAGACTTTAGAGAGATGAGTGTAGCAGTGAGAAATGAGCATACTCACACTCCTCCCTCTCCTAGTGTCAAGCTGTGTGTTTTGTACACGGCTGTGTGTGTGCCGTGCGTACATGCAGTGTGTGTGTGTGTGTGTGTGTACAGGGCTGGCCCTACCAGTCTCTCCCTGGTTATATTGCCTCACCAGGGGACATGACTATGGGGGAGGGTACGTAGAGATGGAGAGATGGAAGATGGAGTGGGAGGAAGCCCCATGTGTTTAACCCACGGGTCAGTTACCATGACTATCCATGCACAGCCAAGTCCACATAATGTCAACCACAACCATAACAGCTTACCAGCCAATTACAACGAACGGAGCACTGGTTTATTCTCTCCACTGAAAGAGATGGAGTTGTCATCTTTGTTTGCACCTGCCTGTGTCTTTGTGATCCGACTTCAACAATTAACCAGATATTCCTCCCATAAAGGCTTTGGAAGCATTACTTTTTCCCTTGGCCCAGAGGTTTTTCTTAATAACCACATCACCTGGCCAGGATAGTCATGGCTACAACTAAGAAAAACTAAGAAGCTTTATGCAGGATAAAATCCTAGCGCTATTGACCACTATTGTCTATCTTATTGTGTGCAGAGTTACTACTACAGAGCTAGTATATCTGCTGTGGATGTGGGCTGCTGCAGTGCTGTGCTGCTCTGGGCCTAGGAGGCAGGCTGGCAGTGCTGCGGGTATCTGTGTGTCTGTGTGTACTGCAGTTTGCTTCTCTGGGTTTGTTTGGGCCTGGGAGGCTGTGAGGCTCAGGCTGGCTGGAGAGCAGCTGTTCCAGACATGGTGGGCAGAGGGTTACCAGCAGGGGGAGGAGCGTACCCACCATCAGGGTAAGAGGGCCCAGCTGTGGCCACAGCCCGGCTGATTCTCACACACACTAACACACACCTGGACTTAACACACCCTCCCCTCCTCTACACCCCCCCCCCCCCCCCCCCCCTCCCATCCTCCACCCTTTCCCCATCCCTGCCCTCTGGCCATTCCCAGTGAGAAGCGTTGCTACGTGGGTACGTACACGCCACAGCCTGCAGCAGCTACATCTGACCCCCCTCAACGGGTGTAGCAGCGAGAAAAAAATAGAACGCCCAGCGACCAGGCGCCCAGCTGCAAACAGCTGTATCATCTCCTGTGTGTTTCAGTCGCAGTCAAAGACCAGAAGGGCTCATTACCACACACACACACACACACACTCACACTCATACTCGTATGCGCACGCTCACACACAAACTCGCAAACATACACAGTACACACACACACACATTCTCATTCCTTATCCCTTATCCCACCCCCCACCCACTTCTCCAGCCCTCAGTCATCCTCCTCCCTTTGCTCTAGCTAATTCCCTCTGGCAGAGAGACCTGTAAAAATCAATAGGAAAATGTCCTGAAACAGCCAATCTAGCAACCATCTGCCCTCGTACTCCACTGAGACCAAGCTCCCAGTCCCGGGGAGGGAGAGGAGCAGGAGAAAGCACAACACATGTACAAACTCAATTACTCACTAACACTAAAATACTCTATAAATTACTACTGTAAAGATAGACACTAAATGCAGGTTGGACATATTGGCTATTTATTTCCTATTCACTATTATATTGTTATTACATTGTAACTACATAGTAATTACATCATGTTTACCAAAGGCCTCCAATAAAGAGCATAACCAAGTATTGCGATCTCGTTGTGACAGAACTAAATAACAATATAGCCTATTCACAACCTAAGTCCCCGGAGAGAAAGATGGAGCAGCATACTAACTTCTAGAGCATTGCTTAATATCCTCAGTGCAACACATGTAATCTTCCTCACATGTCACTGGGTGTGCAACTTCACAATGTGTCACAATACATAATGGTTATTGCATGGAAACTTGTCCTATGCCTACTGAAATAGTATTCAATCCCGCTGCTTGGCTTGCTGTGCTGACTGGGTCGTCCCCTCCACTGTATCCTCTCTTACCATATTGGGCTTTGGCCTACATTGTAAATGGTTACTAAGCGGATGCTGTCTGATTATCAATATAATGATGGATCCAGATGCTGTAAACACATACTGCAGGCTGCACAGCAGTAGGTTTAATCCTATAGCACCCTATTCCCCTTACAGTGCACTACTTTTGACCAGAGGCTCTGGTCGACAGTAGTACACTTGAGAATAGGGCGCCATTCGGGACACAGCCACAGCCAGGCCATATCATGGCACAATATTGGTCCAAATAACTGTCATGATTTCTATTATATACAATGGTGAATCTGATTACATGGTTTGTATACGTGTTTGCAGGATGAATTGGCTAGTTTGTCAGAATATTCCTGTCTGATACAGTCAGAGGTGACTGTAGCCTAACAATGGCCTCGATGCACATTGTTTATAGTGTATATGAGTGGCCTACATAGGCATGCAGGCGTACATATCATGGATACAGATATGTTGTGAAAGGTTCACAGTGAAAGGGAAAATCGGTGAGCCATACATTCATTGCAAACCTGTATGTTTCAATGCCACTGCATTTGGACCTAGACGCTATGTAGCTTACTAACCTAGGAGAGACTTAATGTTTCTTGTTTTTTACATTAGGTAGCCTATTAAACCTTTGTATATACATTATACACATAGGCACAGTGTTATTACAGTCCAGGGAAGCATTGTTACATATAACATGCACAGTACTTACAACTATGACACTTGTTTGCGGTTTGTGTATTCACATTCATTGTATATGCATTAGCTATGTTGACAAATGGAAATGAATTGTGATTAAATCTCTCCTTACCCTTTGGTATTACTTAGACTGCTCATTTATTTAAATCCTTGTATGTATACCTACAGATTTGCATAACTGTTGTAAAAAGTAAAGTAGCCAAAGTTGATTGCTCACTTTCCCCTGAAATATTATGTTTCTTTAAAACTGTCAGCCTCTCTCTTTTCACCTGGCTATGTGGACAATATGAGGACAAATATCCCTGTCAGGTTCAAATAATGTCTGATTCATTAGTTATGTTCTACCAGACAGTATTGTGATACATGCTGTTATCATTATATTGTAAGATTATATATTGCACATGAATGTAAGCTTTTTATTTGTTATCTTTATTAGGCTAGAGTTGATGCATGCCTTAATATGGCCAAATTATACATTTACAGCCCCAATCCACAGTTAACACTTTTAATTTTCATACTGAAAGTATTCACAATCCACATGACCAAGAAGTACTGTATAATAATAAAAACGTTTACGATTATTTTTGATAAGGTTTAGTGTGTATTTTAAGGGGCAAAAAACGTGTAGGCTATAGGCTTGTACTGATTTCTCCTTCAAGCTACAGACAAATAGTCCACACGCTGAGTTCAATATTACACAGCGGGTTTCCAGTAAAAGCCTGCAACCTCAAACAACAAGAGAAGTCGCCTAGGAGCGGCGTCGTGTTGGGAAAGCTGTTACATCACAACCTCAAAGTCCTGTTGGTCTTCTGTCCGAACGCTTCTTCCACTAAACCGTCTTTTAAGATTAACGTTTCGAAAAATATGTAATTCATTAGGCTACACTGAAAACATGCTTTAGGAGTATTAAATGTGTTTAAATGAGGTATTTTGACTTCTGAAAGGTTCGCATGTGCTTCCTCTTCGGCCACGGACTTCAACTGAGTGAAGGAAAAATGCTGCTGCATTTTATATACATCTAAAAATAGCTCACCTTTCACTGCCATGTTTGGCCAGACTGACAGCTACACAGAGCCAATACCGGCTCGCCATTCGTTCTAACTCCTCCTTTTTACCTATTTTAGCGCCGCCTTAATTGGACGCCAGTGAGGTCCGTCAACCCTATTTACCTTACATGGTCACGCACGGAATTGATTGACAACAAACCACTCCCCCCTTCGAGTCCCTTGGCTCGATCCGCTCACTAGACAGCTAGCCCGAGCTAGTCGCTGCTGAAGCCACGGCAGCCAGGGGAAAAGCAACCTGGAATTTATAGAGCGAAGATTGCAATCTGGTAATGCGGAAATAGATGGACGTTTCAAGTCACCGAGTTGCATCCCACTCCTGGACTGAATACCTGATAGTTAGCACCAGAGAAAAAGGATTGCATTCAGTGACACAGTATTCAACTATTATTTTTTATATTTCTTTATATGGTTTTGTGCGTATATTTTGGTTCCAGTGGCATATAGAGCTATACTTTCTGGTGCACGGACAGACGCACGAGGAGTATTGAATAACATTTTTTTGTTACCTCTTAGACCTACCATACACAAGTAGGTTCTTTTTTTTCTCCAGTGGATCAAAGTAAATTGTTTTCAAATCGCGCATCAACATGGACGTGTTGCGAATTACAGTATTTTTCAGGAACTCCAACTCGTGCATGATACTGGCTATTTCTCTGCGATGCCTTCGCTGGAGGAGAACTGGCAGCAGGTGACTTAGTGCTTTTTCTTCACTGTATAACTGTCTTTACTTTTACTGTAGTAGTTTAGTATTTGTAAATCATCACTTGTACGCTGTGGTTACGCTCCGGAGATAGAGAGCTGTCGAGTTGCGGCGCTTACATGCCAGCCCAGCGCATGCTGCCTGTCACGAAAACAATCTCAACTTGATCGCATCCGCAGGCAATATATGTGTAGAGAAAAGACTGCTAGGACGCCTCTGTGTCCATCATTCCACTAAAGGACGCTATTTTCCAAGCCATAATATACTATCTACTTTGTCTGGCTGTGCTCTGTTATCTGAGCGGCTCTTGATTGCATCTCGCTTGCCGATTGTGATAGTGTTATTCTGCAATGAATGACAACAATATGGCTTGTTGCAGACAAGTCTGCATTCTTCTTGTTATTTACATAGTAATACTGCTATAATTTGGTTTTAAGCACAAGACACTGTTTTAATAACATTGTGATGGTTTCATATTGCCGTCGTTTTTAGTGTAGGCTATTGATTAGAGAATGCAGAGCGCGGATCGATACGGCCGTCTGTCAGTCGTTCTATTTGTTTTATTCATAAATAATGGAAACCAACCTGAGATAGAGAGAGAGAGCTCGTGGCACACACACACTAATTACACGTCTTCAGATGCGATTTGGGAAAGCGCAGGGCAATTTGGGCATCGAAGATGAACACTTGACTAATAACAAGAGACTTGTTCTTAAATAATGCATCCGCACTGTCAGATTACTTGGTGTTTTCAGCCGGTTGGTACGAGAACCGGCTCCCTATAGTGATCCATAATATATTATCACCATGGAGCCGCGAGAATATTGCGTGAGGAAATTAGCAGCTAGGCTGCATGGGAGGAATTGTGTGTGTGTGTGTTGTTTGTGTGTTGTGGTGTGTGTGTGTGTGTGTGTGTGTGTGTGTGTGTGTGTGTGTGTGTGTGTGTGTGTTGTGTGTGTGTGTGTGTGTGGCGCGCGCGTGTGCGCGTGTAGTGCGCGTGTAGTAGTAGCCTATACGGAAAGCACGGGGCTTTTGGGTTGGAACAAAACGATACATCCAATCTCACCAATGTGCCGAGTGAACTGTGATGTTGCTGGATAGACGTAAAAAGAGATCCCCTGTATTTGTCTCTGTGGCGTTGTGACATGTCGCGCTCAACATAGGCTAACCACTCGTTTATTAGAATGAAGTCAACCGAAGGGCTGGCACTGGCAACAGTGAGCACACAGGGCATGCACATGGCCAAGCAGTCACCCGTGCCAACGCTACTGCCATCACCAATATATTGTGTGACTTAGGCACTGACCTGATTCACGACATGATCTATTCCATTTTGTGGAATGATGCTAGCAGTTTATGGAAAGAGGTGGTTATGATATAGTGATAGGTGTGTCCTTTCATAGAATTAGATTTTTTTAAAGATGGAAACTGGTGTGCTTTTGAGTGCTCAGCCAGTGTTACTTATTCGGTGCGCGTAGTGAGATGAGCGCGTATGTCTGCACTACAAGTCCACGCTGCTGTGCGCACGGCTGCACTTACCGCTGGGCTCGGGCTGACTGGTTGTCTCCCCGAACTCATTGCCATTCCATGTGCTCAACTGCAGGAATAGATCGGCTGGTTATTAATCGCTGGTGTGTGAGCGTGAAAAGGATCCAGCATAACCCCTGAGCCCCCCTCACACAGCATCTCTCCCTCCCTCCCTCCCTCCCTCCCTCTCTCCCTCTCTCTCGCACACACACACACGGTTGGCTGGCATGTGCTAATGGAAAGCTGTGGTCTGGCAGGGCCCATCCCGCCACTTTCAGCAGTAATTGGCGCTTGCTGTCAGACAGACAGAGGGGTCTGCTCCATCTATCTTTCCTGGCTGTCTCTCAATCATTCCCCCTCTTTGTTGTCTTACATAACCTACTCACTTTTTGTGTCAATTAACAGCCTTGACCAACACAGGGACCATTGCCTTTTTGTCACAATGCTGTTGCACACCATACAGTTGAAGTCAGAAGTTCACATACACCTTAGCCTGTCTTAGGTCAGTTAGGATCACCAATTTATTTTAAGAATGTAAATGTCAGAATAATAGTAGAGAGAATTTTTTATTCATTTTTTATTTCTTTCACACATTCCCAGTGGGTCAGAAGTTTACATACACTCAATTAGTATTTGGTAGTACTGCCTTTAAATTGTTTGACTTGGGTCAAACCTTTCGGGTAGCCTTCAACAAGCTTCTCACAATAAGTAGACATGCTCATTGTAATTGCTGGAATGGAATCAATTGAATGGTACCAAACACATGGAAACAACCTGTTTGACTCCATTCCATTGATTCCTTTCTGGTCATTATAATGAGCCCATCCTCCTATGGCTTCTCCCACCAGCCTCCTCTGACATGCATGGTATACATCGTCCAACAAAATGCTTACATGCAGGTTCCTTCTCGACAACAACAATAAGTAATAATAAAAATTACGAATACGAACAGTAAATGGCAGTAGAATAGAATAAACATTTTAGCATAAGTATAATACAGGAAGGCACAATTTCAAGTCCAATATTTACATTTGTATTGGGGAAGGGGGGATGGGATGCAAGTGTATAACTTGAGCATTATAATAAGAGTCTGGTAGCAGCAGATGTGATGTGTGCTAAAAGTGCAGAGAATCAGAGCAGATGGTCAGATGAGTTCAAGTGTTCAGCAGTCTGATGGCTTGTAGATAGAAATGGTCTCTGAGCCTGTTGGTATCAAACTGGGGTGTGTGGGGTCCTTGATGATGCTGCGTGCTTTCCTCAGGCACCGCTTCAAGTAGATGTCCTGGATGGGTGTAATCACGGTCCCAGTGATATACTGGGCCTTCTTCACCACCAGCTGGAGGGCTTTGCGGTCGTGGGCCGAGCAATACCCGTACCAGGCCATGATGCAACCGGTCAGGACGTTCTCGATGGGGCAGCGGTAGTATTTGGAGAGGACCAAGAGTGGCATGCCGAAATTCTTCAGCCGCCTTGGGAAGTAGAGATGCTATTACACCCTCTTGACAAGAGTGGTGGTGTCGTTGGTCCACGAAAAGTCCTCGGTGATGTGGACGCAGAGGAACTTAAAACTTGTGTCTCTCTACTACAGTCCCATTGATGTGGATCGGAGCATGTTTCCTCCTCTGCTTACTGAAGTCAGCAATCAAGTCATTTGTTTTGCTGACATTGAGGGAGAGGTTGTTGTCAAGACACGTCCACATGCACACCTACACGTTCATAAACTTCATACAATGTATTGTATACGCCTGTAGAAAAATGCATTACGTGTGGAATTCCTCACATCACCAACAAAGAAACTGACAATCTTTTTTTTATCTATCTCTGTTGAAGAATAGTACACACACACACACAAAATCAAGCATGGAGACCCATTACATGCTTTCTGGTAAATTGGAGTGCACACTTTCTGAGACAAATTAAGGCAGACTCATATCCCTTGGACACTTGCCATCAATTTTAATACTATGTAAATACCACCGGTAACTGTTACTATTATTATTCGTTTTCAGCCAAGGGGCTTTGCTTTCACTACAGATGTAGGTTCTTAGTTTGATCACTCTTTTGTTGCTGAGAATTTTCCTGCACAGAAGGAAATGCAAACTTGTAGTGTATTTGAGTTTTAAAAAGACTTCTAAAGTTTGTAATTTCCACTTTGAAAATTCAGACTTGTATCAGAAATGTATCAACCCCTACAAAAATGTCCATTAATTATAATTCACATAATAATTCACATTTCCTGTTGCTGCAATATTATTTTCCTGCTGTAGCAAACGGCTCAAATTCAGATCCTACATCTGTATTTGCTTGGCTGGTGCCTCTTTGACACAAGCTCATACATTTGTCTTTATTAAAATCAGAATGCACAATTAGCTTTAGAATATGCTTAACCTCCTATACCTCCCGTAGCACTAGGATATATTGCTTCCCTTCCTTCCATTATTAATAATATGGGTTGCAGAAGGGGTTGAGGAGAGCAATATCACTGTTACATATTAAGGAGCTACGGGGGATTTGCTGCACTTTATTTGGTGATGGTGAGTGTGTGTGTGCAAGGTTAAGAGTTGTAGGTTATGTGTGTGTGTGTGTGTGTGTGTGTGTGTGTGTGTGTGTGTGTGTGTGTGTGTGTGTGTGTGTGTGTGTGTGTGTGTGTGTGTGTGTGTGTGTGTGTGTGTGTGTGTGTGTGTGTGTGTGTGTGTGTGTGTGTGTGCTCCAATTTCGAAGCTCTCCGACTGGTGCAACTGGATCTGGGAACAGAGCGATAAAAGGGGGTTTGAAATTTGACGCAGTTAGGACCGGCTTTGAAGAAGCCTGTGCCCCTTCCGCCCCCCTCACCCAGTCTTCTTCTGTACCCATTTAACACAGCAAGGGGTCGTCATGATTGGGTCCTTTCCCTATATTGCCTGTGGTAACTGAGGGTCTCAGAGTGGAGGAGACATGGAGGGGGGGCAGAGGAGGAGGGGGACAAAGGGGGAGGGAGGGGGGCAGAGGGGGAGGTCTTCCGAGACGCCACAAGCACCACCCATGGCCCTCTTTTTAAATATTTACACTCGGCTCAGCCATGTGGAGATAAGGCAAGGGAAGGCCAGGGGAAGCCTGGACAGAGCCGTTCTGTGCTACTTTATCTTGGTTTGGGATTTTGGGTTTGTGCTACTGTGTGTGCATGAGTGTGTTAGCTTGGCTTTCCTTGTGCCCTACTGAGCTTATCTAGATCCGCACACGACCACAGGAGAGGAGATGGAATGCAGCAGAGGAGGAGAGAACAAGTGCAAACCAGAGAGAGAAAAACGGAAGCAAAAGCAAGCGAGAAAGAGAGGGGAGGGAAAGAGAGAGTCCAGGGATGTGTCAAATGGATTGATGTTTGCAGGGCACTGCGTCGGTGAATGGCCAGTTGGCTCAGCCTCCTCCTCCTACTTGTAATGCCATGTAGAGAGGGAGAGAGGGAGGGAGGGAGGGAGAAAGAAAGAGAGAGAGGGAGGGGAGGGCTGTCCTCCAGCCTCCCACAGCAGGATAATAAGATTACAGCTCTGTATGCCAGAGGAGAGGAGAGGAGGAGGAGGACAAGAGAGGAGAGGAGAAAGACCAATTTGAAACAGGCTTACTAGAGAAGGGAGTCGGTCCCATGTGCTTCCCCATAGACAGCTAGGCAAGGTTTTATATATGGGATAGGATAACCTGTCTTCTCTCTTATCCTGTTTGCTGTGTTTTTAGCGGAGACAAGGCTAACACGGAATTACCCAACAGATCCACTTTATAGTGTGAAATCTCCTCTCTCTTTCTCCCTCTCCCTCTCTCTCTTTCTCTCTCCCTCTCTCTCTATCCCTCCCTCTTTTTATCTCTCTGAGTGTGGGATGTATTTTTTAAAGGAAATGCTAGTAGTAAATGCATGGGTAAGGCCGGGGAATAACAGGGTTTCTCCAGCACCCAGAGAGCGAGAGAGAGCGAGAGAGAGAGAGAGAGAGAGAGAGAGAGAGAGAGAGAGAGAGAGAGAGAGAGAGAGAGAGAGAGAGAGAGAAGTAATGTGAGGAGCTGGTGGTACAGTAAAGGAGAGAGAGAAGCCTTGCTTTGCCTCTCTCTACTTTTAATCATGATTGAATTCATGAGATCCACACTATCGCTGGTTCCTGACTCTTTCATACAGTGGGAGACGCCGGATGAAAGAGAGGAGATAAATGTATTCCCTTTATCATTCAAAGTATCATTCCTCGCGCTAAATTAATAATTCTGTTCTTTTGAGGTCTCCCAACCCATAACCCTTTTGCTCAAAGGCCTTTTACACTTTATTGGGGAGAGAGAGTAAGAGTGTATAATAAAATAGATGGTGGTGGGGTGGTTGGTAAGGCAGTGATCCCTCTCTCCATCTCTCTCTCGTTCTCCCTGTCCCTCCTTGTCCAGTTAAAGGTGTCCTGTCATCCAAATGCTTCTGGAGGTCAGGGTCATTCCTCACTCCGAAGTTGCGAATGGCCGGAAGGGTGCCAAAGAAAGAGGAATAAAGGGAGAGATAGAAAGAGAAATAGGAAGCAAGCGAGAGGGATTGAGGGAGATATGGGGGGAAAGGATAAAGGGGAAAACGGAAAGAGGGAGCGAGGGAGCGCATCTCAGCATATCAGGCAGAGGGGAACTCTAATGCGAGTGGACGTTTTCATCTCTACAGTGGCACTCCAGTCCAACTTAATTGGGACAATTCCCACTTGTGATATAATTTCCTTCTTACCTCAGCTTGACTCTTATGATCTCATGCTTCTACCTCATCCCCATCCCCCTCTCCTCTTTTCCACTCTTCCCCTCGTCTCTCCTCTCTTCCCCTACAGTAGACACACTGCTGTGTCGGCAGCCGGGTCACAGCTAGCGAACTGAGATGCACTCTAAAGGAAGAAAAACAGAGGATCTGCTCACTTCACTTAATATTACAGCACAAATCTGCCATTGACTTCAATACATGATTTATACACTGAGTCCACATACGTATTTCAAGATTCTATTCTGTGCTTACAGATAAAAAATAAGGACCTGCCACACTGACTGAACATAAGGTGGAATCTCTAAATAGAAGTCAGCCCGAAGAGAATAGATACTGCAGTGCTGATGTTGTCTTATGAATACTGTAAGCTATGGGGTTTGTTATCCATTCATATCAATGCCATTATTGATGCCTGCTTGCCTTGTGGTGGATGCAACCAGATTGTGGAGATGCATCTGGCCTGTTACAGTATATAATCATCAGCAGCGATACTCAGCAGATGTTGATATCTGTGTCAACATTCCCAGTAGTGACTACATTGAGGTGCATGTGCCTATGAGTCACAGAGAGAGTGACATATGATGAGGGTGTTTTTGGGAAGACAGTCCCTTGGTCTTGGTAGGTAGCACACGTCTAGGGACAGAGCTAGACTTTAGAGAGATGAGTGTAGCAGTGAGAAATGAGCATACTCACACTCCTCCCGCTCCCTAGTGTCAAGCTGTGTGTTTGTACACGGCTGTGTGTGTGCCGTGCGTACATGCAGTGTGTGTGTGTGTGTGTGTGTACAGGGCTGGCCCTACCAGTCTCTCCCTGGGTTATATTGCCTCACCAGGGGACATGGACTATGGGGGAGGGTACGTAGAGATGGAGAGATGGAAGGATGGAGTGGGGAGGAAGCCCCATGTGTTTAACCCACGGGTCAGTTACCATGACTATCCATGCACAGCCAAGTCCACATGATGTCAACCACAACCATAACAGCTTACGCAGCCAATTACAACGAACGGAGCACTGGTTTATTCTCTCCACTGAAAGAGATGGAGTTGTCATCTTTGTTTGCACCTGCCTGTGTCTTTGTGATCCGACTTCAACAATTAACCAGATATTCCTCCCATAAAGGCTTTGGAAGCATTACTTTTTCCCTTGGCCCAGAGGTTTTTCTTAATAACCACATCACCTGGCCAGGATAGTCATAGGCTACAACTAAGAAAAACTAAGAAGCTTTATGCAGGATAAAATCCTAGCGCTATTGACCACTATTGTCTATCTTATTGTGTGCAGAGTTACTACTACAGAGCTAGTATATCTGCTGTGGATGTGTGGCTGCTGCAGTGCTGTGCTGCTCTGGGCCTAGGAGGCAGGCTGGCAGTGCTGCGGGTATCTGTGTGTCTGTGTGTACTGCAGTTTGCTTCTCTGGGTTGTGTTGGGCCTGGGAGGCTGTGAGGCTCAGGCTGGCTGAGAAGCAGCTGTTCCAGACATGGTGGGCAGAGGGTTACCAGCAGGGGGAGGAGCGTACCCACCATCAAGGGTAAGAGGGCCCAGCTGTGGGCCACAGCCCGGCTGATTCTCACACACACTAACACACACCTGGACTTAACACACCCTCCCCTCCTCTACCCCCCCCCCCCCCCCCCCCCCCCCCCCCCTCCCATCCTCCACTCCTTTCCCCATCCCTGCCCTCTGGCCATTCCCAGTGAGAAGCGTTGCTACGTGGGTACGTACACGCCACAGCCTGCAGCAGCTACATCTGACCCCCCTCAAGCGGGTGTAGCAGCGAGAAAAAAATAGAACGGCCCGGAGCGACCAGGCGCCCAGCTGCAAACAGCTGGTATCATCTCCTGTGTGTTTCAGTCGCAGTCAAAGACCAGAAGGGCTCATTCACCACACACACACACACACACACTCACACTCATACTCGTATGCGCACGCTCACACACAAACTCGCAAACATACACAGTACACACACACACACATTCTCATTCCTTATCCCTTATCCCACCCCCCACCCACTTCTCCAGCCCTCAGTCATCCTCCTCCCTTTGCTCTAGCTAATTCCCTCTGGCAGAGAGACCTGTAAAAATCAATAGGGAAAATGTCCTGAAACAGCCAATCTAGCAACCATCTGCCCTCGTACTCCACTGAGACCAAGCTCCCAGTCCCCGGGGAGGGGAGAGGGAGCAGGAGAAAGCACAACACATGGTACAAACTCAATTACTCACTAACACTAAAATACTCTATAAATTACTACTGTAAAGATAGACACTAAATGCAGGTTGGAAACATATTGGCTATTTATTTCCTATTCACTATTATATTGTTATTACATTGTAACTACATAGTAATTACATCATGTTTACCAAAGGCCTCCAAATAAAGAGCATAACCAAGTATTGCGATCTCGTTGTGACAGAACTAAATAACAATATAGCCTATTCACAACCTAAGTCCCCGGAGAGAAAAGATGGAGCAGCATACTAACTTCTAGAGCATTGCTTAATATCCTCAGTGCAACACATGTAATCTTCCTCACATGTAACCACTGGGTGTGCAACTTCACAATGTGTCACAATACATAATGGTTATTGCATGGAAACTTGTCCTATGCCTACTGAAATAGTAATTCAATCCCGCTGCCTTGGCTTGCTGTGCTGACTGGGTCGTCCCCTCCACTGTATCCTCTCTTACCATATTGATGGCTTTGGCCTACATTGTAAATGGTTACTAAGCGGATGCTGTCTGATTATCAATATAATGATGGATCCAGATGCTGTAAACACATACTGCAGGCTGCACAGCAGTAGGTTTAATCCTAAATAGCACCCTATTCCCCTTACAGTGCACTACTTTTGACCAGAGGCTCTGGTCGACAGTAGTACACTTGAGAATAGGGCGCCATTCGGGACACAGCCACAGCCAGGCCATATCATGGCACAATATGTGTCACAATAACTGTCATGATTTCTATTATATACAATGGTGAATCTGATTACATGGTTTGTATACGTGTTTGCAGGATGAATTGGCTAGTTTGTCAGAATATTCCTGTCTGATTACAGTCAGAGGTGGACTGTAGCCTAACAATGGCCTCGATGCACATTGTTTATAGTGTATATGAGTGGCCTACATAGGCATGCAGGCGTACATATCATGGATACAGATATGTTGTGAAAGGTTCACAGTGAAAGGAGAAAATCGGTGAGCCATACATTCATTGCAAACCTGTATGTTTACAAATGCCACTGCATTTGGACCTAAGACGGCCTATGTAGCTTACTAACCTAGGAGAGACTTAATGTTTCTTAGGTTTTTTACATTAGGTAGCCTATTAAACCTTTGTATATACATTATACACATAGGCACAGTGTTATTACAGTCCAGGGAAGCATTGTTACATATAACATGCACAGTACTTACAACTATGACACTTGTTTGCGGTTTGTGTATTCACATTTCATTGTATATGCATTAGCTATGTTGACAAATGGAAATGAATTGTGATTAAATCTCTCCTTACCCTTTGGTATTACTTAGACTGCTCATTTTATTTTCAAATCCTTGTATGTATACCTACAGATTTGCATAACTGTTGTAAAAATGTAAAGTAGCCAAAGTTGATTGCTCACTTTCCCCTGAAATATTATGTTTCTTTAAAACTGTCAGCCTCTCTCTTTTCACCTGGCTATGTGGACAATATGAGGACAAAATATCCCTGTCAGGTTCAAATAATGTCTGATTCATTAGTTATGTTCTACCAGACAGTAAATGTGATACATGCTGTTATCATTATATTGTAAGGATTATATAATTGCACATGAATGTAAGCTTTTTATTTGTTATCTTTATTAGGCTAGAGTTGATGCATGCCTTAATATGGCCAAATTATACATTTACAGCCCCAATCCACAGTTAACACTTTTAATTTTCATACTGAAAGTATTCACAATCCACATGACCAAGAAGTACTGTATAATAATAAAAACGTTTACGATTAGTTTTGATAAGGTTTAGTGTGTATTTTAAGGGGCAGAAAAACGTGTAGGCTATAGGACTTGTACTGATTTCTCCTTCAAGCTACAGACAAATAGTCCACACGCTGAGTTCAATATTACACAGCGGGTTTCCAGTAAAAGCCTGCAACCTCAAACAACAAGAGAAGTCGCCTAGGAGCGGCGTCGTGTTGGGAAAGCTGTTACATCACAACCTCAAAGTCCCTGTTGGTCTTCTGTCCGAACGCTTCTTCCACTAAAACCGTCTTTTAAGATTAACGTTTCGAAAAATATGTAATTCATTAGGCTACACTGAAAACATGCTTTAGGAGTATTAAATGTGTTTAAAATGAGGTATTTTGACGTCTGAAAGGTTCGCATGTGCTTCCTCTTCGGCCACGGACTTCAACTGAGTGAAGGAAAAATGCTGCTGCATTTATATAGACATCTAAAAATAGCTCACCTTTCACTGCCATGTTTGGCCAGACTGACAGCTACACAGAGCCAATACCGGCTCGCCATTCGTTCTAACTCCTCCTTTTTACCTATTTTAGCGCCGCCTTAATTGGACGCCAGTGAGGTCCGTCAACCCTATTTACCTTACATGGTCACGCACGGAATTGATTGACAACAAACCACTCCCCCCTTCGAGTCCCTTGGCTCGATCCGCTCACTAGACAGCTAGCCCGAGCTAGTCGCCTGCTGAAGCCACGGCAGCCAGGGGAAAAAGCAACCTGGAATTTATAGAGCGAAGATTGCAATCTGGTAATGCGGAAATAGATGGACGTTTCAAGTCACCGAGTTGGCATCCCACTCCTGGACTGAATACCTGATAGTTAGCACCAGAGAAAAAGGATTGCAATTCAGTGACACAGTATTCAACTATTATTTTTTATATTTCTTTATAGTGGTTATTGTGCGTATTATTTGGTTCCAGTGGCATATAGAGCTATACTTTCTGGTGCACGGACAGACGCACGAGGAGTATCTGAATAACATTTTTTTGTTAACCTCTTAGACCTACCATACACAAGTAGGGTTCTTTTTTTTCTCCAGTGGATCAAAGTAAATTGTTTTCAAATCGCGCATCAACATGGACGTGTTGGCGAATTACAGTATTTTTCAGGAACTCCAACTCGTGCATGATACTGGCTATTTCTCTGCGATGCCTTCGCTGGAGGAGAACTGGCAGCAGGTGACTTAGTGCTTTTTCTTCACTGTATAACTGTCTTTACTTTTACTGTAGTAGTTTAGTATTTGTAAATCATCACTTGTACGCTGTGGTTACGCTCCGGAGATAGAGAGCTGTCGAGTTGCGGCGCTTACATGCCAGCCCAGCGCATGCTGCCTGTCACGAAAACAATCTCAACTTGATCGCATCCGCAGGCAATATATGGTGTAGAGAAAAGACTGCTATGGACGCCTCTGTGTCCATCATTCCACTAAAGGACGCTATTTTCCAAGCCCATAATATACTATCTACTTTGTCTGGCTGTGCTCTGTTATTCTGACGGCTCTTGATTGCATCTCGCTTGCCGATTGTGATAGTGTTATTCTGCAATGAATGACAAGCAATATGGCTTGTTGCAGACAAGTCTGCATTCTTCTTGTTATTTACATAGTAATACTGCTATAATTTGGTTTTAAGCACAAGACACTGTTTTAATAACATTGTGATGGTTTCTAATTGCCGTCGTTTTTAGTGTAGGCTATTGATTAGAGAATGCAGAGCGCGGATCGATACGGCCGTCTGTCAGTCGTTCTATTTGTTTTATTCATAAATAATGGAAACCAACCTGAGATAGAGAGAGAGAGCTCGTGGCACACACACACTAATTACACGTCTGTCAGATGCGATTTGGGAAAGCGCAGGGCAATTTGGGCATCGAAGATGAACACTTGACTAATAACAAGAGACTTGTTCTTAAATAATGCATCCGCATCTGTCAGATTACTTGGTGTTTTCAGCCGGTTGGTACGAGAACCGGCTCCCTATAGTGATCCATAATATATTATCACCATGGAGCCGCGAGAATATGTGCGTGAGGAAGATTAGCAGCTAGGCTGCATGGGAGGAATTGTGTGTGTGTGTGTGTGTGTGTGTGTGTGTGTGTGTGTGTGTGTGTGTGTGTGTGTGTGTGTGTGTGTGTGTGTGTGTGTGTGTGTGTGTGTGTGTGTGTGTGCGCGCGCGTGTGCGCGTGTAGTGCGCGTGTAGTAGTAGCCTATACGGAAAGCACGGGGCTTTTGGGTTGGAACAAAACGATACATCCAATCTCACCAATGTGCCGAGTGAAGCCTGTGATGTTGCTGGATAGACGTAAAAAGAGATCCACCTGTATTTGTCTCTGTGGCGTTGTGACATGTCGCGCTCAACATAGGCTAACCACTCGTTTATTAGAATGAAGTCAACCGAAGGGCTGGCACTGGCACAGTGAGCACACAGGGCATGCACATGGCCAAGCAGTCACCCGTGCCAACGCTACTGCCAGTCACCAAATATATTTGTGTGACTTAGGCTACTGACACTGATTCACGACATGATACTATTCCATTTTGTGGAATGATGCTAGCAGTTTATAGGAAAGAGGTGGTTATGATATAGTGATAGGTGTGTCATTTCATAGAATTAGATTTTTTTAAAGATGGAAACTGGTGTGCTTTTGAGTGCTCAGCCAGTGTTACTTATTCGGTGCGCGTAGTGAGATGAGCGCGTATGAGTCTGCACTACAAGTCCACGCTGCTGTGCGCACGGCTGCACTTACCGGCTGGGCTCGGGCTGACTGGTTGTCTCCCCGAACTCATTGCCATTCCATGTGCTCAACTGCAGGAATAGATCGGCTGGTTATTAATCGCTGGTGTGTGAGCGTGAAAAGGATCCAGCATAACCCCTGAGCCCCCCTCACACAGCATCTCTCCCTCCCTCCCTCCCTCCCTCCCTCTCTCCCTCTCTCTCGCACACACACACACGGTTGGCTGGCATGTGCTAATGGAAAGCTGTGGTCTGGCAGGGCCCATCCCGCCACTTTCAGCAGTAATTGGCTGCTTGCTGTCAGACAGACAGAGGGGTCTGCTCCATCTATCTTTCCTGGCTGTCTCTCAATCATTCCCCCTCTTTGTTGTCTTACATAACCTACTCACTTTTTGTGTCAATTAACAGCCTTGACCAACACAGGGACCATTGCCTTTTTGTCACAATGCTGTTGCACACCATACAGTTGAAGTCAGAAGTTCACATACACCTTAGCCTGTCTTAGGTCAGTTAGGATCACCAATTTATTTTAAGAATGTGAAATGTCAGAATAATAGTAGAGAGAATTTTTTATTTCATTTTTTATTTCTTTCATCACATTCCCAGTGGGTCAGAAGTTTACATACACTCAATTAGTATTTGGTAGTACTGCCTTTAAATTGTTTGACTTGGGTCAAACCTTTCGGGTAGCCTTCAACAAGCTTCTCACAATAAGTTGGGTGAATTTTGGCCGATTCCTCCAGACAGAGCTGGTGTAACTGAGTCAGGTTTGTAGGCCTCCTTGCTCGCACACGCTTTTTCAGTTCTGCCCACAAATTTTCTATAGAATTGAGGTCAGGGCTTCGTGATGGCCTCTCCAATACCTTGACTTTGTTGTCCTTAAACCATTTTGCCACAACTTTGGAAGTATGCTTGGGGTCTTTGTCCATTTGGAAGACCCATTTGCGACCAAGCTTTAACTTCCTGACTGATGTCTTGAGATGTTGCTTCAATATATCCACATCATTTTCCTCCCTTATAATGCCATCTATTTTGTGAAGTGCACCAGTCCCTCCTGTAGCAAAGCACCCCCACAACATGATGCTGCCTCCCCCGTGCTTCACGGTTGGGATGGTGTTCTTCGTCTTGCAAGCCTCCCCCTTTTTCCTCCAAACATAGCAATAGTCATTATGATCAAACAGTTCTATTTTTGTTTTATCAGACCAAAGGACATTTCTCCAAAAAGTACGATCTTTGTCCCCATGTGCAGTTGCAAACCGTAGTCTGGCTTTTTTAATGGTGGTTTTGGAGCAGTGGCCTTTCAGGTTATGTCGATATATGACTTGTTTTACTGTGGATATAGATACTTTTGTACCTGTTTCCTCCAGCATCTTCACAAGGTCCTTTGCTGTTGTTCTGGGATTGATTTGCACTTTTCACACCAAAGTACGTTCATCTCTAGGAGACAGAACGCGTCTCCTTCCTGAGCGGTATGTCGGCTGCGTGGTCCCATGGTGTTTATACTTGCGTACTATTGTTTGTACAGATGAATGTGGTACTTTCAGGCATTTGGAAATTGCTCCCAAGGATGAACCAGACTTGTGGAGGTCTACAATTGTTTTCAGAGGCTTTGGCTGATTTCTTTAGATTTTTCCATGATGTCAAGCAAAGAGGCACTGAGTTTGAAGGTAGGCCTTGAAATACATCCACAGGTACACCTCCAATTGACTCAAATGATGTCAATTAGCTTATCAGAAGCTTCTAAAGCCATGACATCATTTTCGGGAATTTTCCAAGCTTTTTAAAGGCACAGTCAACTTTGTGTATGTAAACTTCTGACCCACTGGAATTGTGATACAGTGAATTATAAGTGAAATAATCTGTCTGTAAACAATTGTTGGAAAAATAACTTGTGTCATGCACAAAGTAGATGTCCTAACTGATCTGCCAAAACTATAGTTTGTTAACAAGACATTTGTGGAGTGGTTGAAAAACTAGTTTTAATGACTCCAACCTAAGTGTATGTAAACTGTATATGTCCATGTGGTAAAGTGTGTTTGTCATTTGTGTGTCATGTGTGTTTGCCTAGCTGGCTCTGACAGCATGGTGACATGTTGTTAGTAATGGCTGCCAGGCCGGCCTCCTGATAGGTTTGTTAGCACCAGGGGTCTGTAGGAACAGTACAGGGAGCCCAGACACGTAGCCAGACACCTACTGTAGCCTCCAAACCTAGTAGTGACCTGCTCCAAGTCTTTCTTCCATTACACTGCAGAACCATGCCCAAAGAGAGAGAGGAATACTCTGTAAAAAATATTGTGCTAGTTCTACATATTTCCAATATGAGGTATTTTGACTTATAATATACTTAACTTTTAGTGTTTCACAAACACTAACATATTAAGTTCAATATTAAAAAATGAACTGTTATTGTTGATTAGATATACTTAATCTTTCTGATTAGTTACTTTCATTGATCGTGTTCTAGTGTTAAACATGGCTTTATGTATTTAATCACTTGACATTATTATCCACTTAAGCAGGATTTGTTGAGTGCAGTGCTCACTACACTAGCACTAACTGGAGGTAAAGCTGCAAGAATTGTAGCTTGATGTATTTGCATTTGTCAGAGTGGCACGTGTGATCTTACTAATGGTGAGAATGAGAATGGGTGGTCTCGTCATCAAACGTCAATTTGAACAACGATTTTGATATCCGTTCATCATGATCCATTACACCTCATAGCATAACAAACTGTTTGATACTAATATAGAAATGTGCTTTTTATTCTTCAAACATGCATGCAACATTGTGTAAAAGTATTGTAAAAAAAAATATTATAAAAAAAATTGACCACAATCCTCTGAAACTGAGCCACATGGCAAGTTGTCGGAAGAATTTAAAATTCTCAAGTTAAAAGGAGATATTATGAAAATTGTGTAAGTTAAACACAATCTTCCTTGTAGTTGTTTTTACACACAAATAGTTGTTTAGATTATGCATTTATCTTATGTTGAATTCATTTTGGGGGTTTGGTTGAACTAGTGAAGTAGAGTAAAAAGAACTCATTATATTTAAGTAAAGATGACAACACATGTTTTTAACTGTAAAAATAATTGTATTTTTATAGTTATAAGTATAATTTACCAACCACCTGAATAATTTTTCTGAATTTAGAGTGAGAGGAGAAGAAAGAAAGGAATAGAAAAGAGAAAAATAGAGAGAGGATTACATATGTAGGATCTTCATTTGTGCCAATTTGCTACAGCAAAGAAAATAATCCTGCAACAACAGGAAATGTGAATTATTATATACTTTTTTTTGTATGGGGTTGATACATTTGTCTTTCAAATCTGACATTTTAAAGTGGAAACTACAAATGTTAGAAGCCTTTTTAAACTTTGAATACACTGCAAGTTTGCATTTCTTGCTGTGCAGGAAAATTCTCAGCATCAAAAGAGTGATGAAATTAAGATCCTACATCTGTAGAGTAAGATGCATAGAGAGAGAGGAAAAGTAAATAAAGAGATGGTTGGGGGGAAGGGTGGCTCTGACCCGGTCGACCGCTTTTCTGCTAGATGTGTTTACTCATTGTTGTGCAGAGGAAATGGAGCCACTAGGCCACCGCCAGCAGCCAGAGAGAGGCTCCCAAATGGCACCATATTCCCTATAAAATGTATTACTTCTGACCAGACCCATAAGTAGTGCACTATGTAGGGAATATTGTGCCATTTGAAACAGAGCCAGAGAGAAAAAAACATCACTTGGAAGGACAAACCATAAAAGTCCTATTTGATGGTATGAGCGAGAGAGGAAAGGAGGGGGGAAGGCAAATGAGTGAGGGTTGATAAAATCCTTGTCCTGCCTGGGTGGACAGGTGGATAAAATAGTTTTTTCTAGTGTGACCGGCGTACTCTGCTCGACGCCGTTAAAACTGCCTAATATTTTTACTGGTGCAGTAGGATGTCTTGATAGGATAGGATAACGTCTACTCTGTCTAGCGTGGCCCTAGATCTGCCAGGCAGGCAGGAGAAGGTAAACGACAGGCACCCTTCCCTCCCTCCCTTGCTCCTACCGGAGACAAGATGGATGGCCGTTGCAGGCCCCCGGTGAGCAGAGCATGAATCAGGCCTTAATGGATGCGATATGGGTGAATTGAGTTTCAGTGCTCTTAGGCTGGGGCCAGGGCTGAGGCTGAAGATGGGGCTCCCTCTCTCCTCTCTCTCTTCTGAGTCCCTGTGGAGACAACACACTGCTGCTGGCTGGGCTGGCTGTCTCTCTCACCTGGATTGAACAAAGACACTATCTCTCACTGTCACCAGGAGACAGAGGTAAAAGAGAGAGAGGTGGCTGGAAAGAGGGGGGACCGGAGAGAAAGAGGGGGGAAAGAGAGAGAAGGGACGGGAGAGAGAGAGAGAGAGAGGGGGGGAGAGGGGGAGAGGGGGGGGAGAGGGGGAGAGGGGACCGGAGAAATAGAGAGGAGACCAGAGAGAGAGAGCAACCCACTGTAATCATCGCTCTTCTGTTCGTCCTCTGTAGAAAGGGAGGGATTATTTCGGCAGTGACCCGTGAGGGGGGTTAATTTAAAGAGCGTATGTTTGTGCACCAAGAGGGCCCCTGTTGTCTCCGTCTCCCTCCACTAACCAACCACGCACGCGCGCACGCACACATTGTCGTCTTTGGCTGCAGAGTAGGTTGTGATGGGAAGGGGAGGGCAGAGAGCAGTTTTGAGAGCAGGTGGGTCTGCCTGGGGATTGAGACAGGAGGAGAAGTAAACAACACCATTAAAACCAGGTGAGACACCTCGTCCAATTAACCAGCCTCACCTGAGACACAGAGTGGAGACAGAGAGAGAGAGAGAGGCATGATGTCTGTTTGTGTTTGTCTGCCTGTTTGTCTGGCTAGCTGTCTGTCTGGCTGACTGGCTGGATGGCTGGCTGGCTGGCTGTGTCTATCCGTCTGGCTCTCAGTCTGTATGAGTGTCTGTCTGTTTGTCTGGCTGGCTGGCTGTAAGTCTGGTTGTTTGTCAGTGTCTGTGTCTGTCTGTTTTTCTTTGCCACTCAGGCGGTATGTGTCCTCTCCTTCTCAGACAGCACTCATATAGTTGTGGGCTGCAGTGAAAATGGGTCACCCTGTGCCTCTCTCTCCGCCATGCCTTGCAGTCCCGTCTCTCACATTTTGGGCTGCAGCGTTCTTTTTTATCTCCTTTTTGTTTTCAGAGCTTCTATTTCAGTCCCTTCAGGAATTTGAAGCATGCTCTCTAATTGATTTGTTTTAACTGGGAGGTATTTTTAGATCACAGGCCGTCTGTGTTCGATTGAAATGCAAATACAGATATAGAATCTTACTTTGATCACCCTGTTGTTGCAGGAAATGTTCTTCACAGCAGGAATGCAAACTTGTAGCTAGTTTATTCTACGTTTAAAAAGACTTCTAAAGTTTTTAATTTCCACTTCTACATTTTAGACTTGATTATCCCTCACTAAAAATGTATCAAGGCCTACAAAAATGTCCATTAATTATAATACCCACAATAATTCACATTTCCTGTTGCTGCAGGATTATTTTCCTGCTGTGAGAAACTGGTCAAAATAAGATCCTACATATGTAGCTAGTCCTGCACTGTGAGTGAAACCCTTTGAGCAATGGCAGAAATACAGGTTTGGCCTGAGAAATTGAGGGAAAATATTTGTAAATTACCCAAAATAATCATATATAACTCTTTATAACTTTCATAATGATATGAAAGTGTGACAGGCTGGTCTTGGTATTGTAATCCCCCAATTCCCAAGTACAAGGCGAATCCCGAGTGGCTCAGCGGTCTAAGGCACTGCATCTTAGTGGTTGAGGTGTCACTACAGACACTCTGGTTCAAATCCAGGCTGTATCACAACCAGCTGTGGTTGGGAGTCCCATAAGGCAGCGCACAATTGGCCCGAATTTGGCCGGTGTAGGCCGTCATTGTAAATGAGAATTTGTTCTTAACGGACTTGCCTAGGTAAATAAAAAATATATACACTACTGTTCAAAAGTTTGGGGTCACTTAGAGATCTCCTTGTTTTTGAAAGAATTTTTTTTTTTAAGTCCATTAAAATAACATCAAATTGATCAGAAATACAGTGTCGACATTGTTAATGTTGTAAATGACTATTGTAGCTGGAAACGGCAGATTTTTTATGGAATATGTACAGAGGCCCATTATCAGCAACCATCACTCCTGTGTTCCAATGGCACGTTGTGTTAGCTAATCCAAGTTTATAATTTGAAAAGAGCTGAAAACTGTTGTTCTGATTAAAGAAGCAATAAAACTGGCCGCCTTTAGACTAGTTGAGTATTTGGAGCATCAGCATTTGTGGGTTCGATTACAGGCTCAAAATGGTCAGAAACAAAGACCTTTCTCCTGAAACTCGTAAGTCTATTCCTGTTCTGAGAAATTAAGGCTATTCCATGCGAGAAATTGCCAAGAAACTGAAGATCTCGTACAACGCTGTGTACTACTCCCTTCACAGAACCGCCTCAAACTGTCTCTAACCAGAATAGAAAGAGGAGCCCCGGTGCACAACTGAGCAAGATGACAAGTACATTAGAGTGTTTGATGTTATTTTAATGGATTTTTTTTTCTTTCTCACAAACAAGGACATTTCCAAGTGACCCCAAACTTTTGAACAGTAGTGTATGTATATATATATACAGTGGGGAGAACAAGTATTTGATACACTGCCGATTCTGCAGGTTTTCCTACTTACAAAGCATGTAGGATGTAATTTTTTATCATAGGTACACTTCAACTGTGAGAGACGGAATCTAAAACAAAAATCCAGAAAATCACATTGTATGATTTTTAAGTAATTAATTAGCATTTTATTGCATGACATAAGTATTTGATCACCTACCAACCAGTAAGAATTCCGGCTCTCACAGACCTGTTAGTTTTTCTTTAAGAAGCCCTCCTGTTCTCCACTCATTACCTGTATTAACTGCACCTGTTTGAACTCGTTACCTGTATAAAAGACACCTGTCCACACACTCAATCAAACAGACTCCAACCTCTCCACAATGGCCAAGACCAGAGAGCTGTGTAAGGACATCAGGGATAAAATTGTAGACCTGCACAAGGCTGGGATGGGCTACAGGACAATAGGCAAGCAGCTTGGTGAGAAGGCAACAACTGTTGGCGCAATTATTAGAAAATGGAAGAAGTTCAAGATGACGGTCAATCACCCGCGGTCTGGGGCTCCATGCAAGATCTCACCTTGTGGGGAATCAATGATCATGAGGAAGGTGAGGGATCAGCCCAGAACTACACGGCAGGACCTGATCAATGACCTGAAGAGAGCTGGGACCACAGTCTCAAAGAAAACCATTAGTAACACACTACGCCGTCATGGATTAAAATCCTGCAGCGCACGCAAGGTCCCCCTGCTCAAGCCAGCGCATGTCCAGGCCCGTCTGAAGTTTGCCAATGACCATCTGGATGATTCAGAGGAGGAATGGGAGAAGGTCATGTGGTCTGATGAGACAAAAATAGAGCTTTTTGGTCTAAACTCCACTCGCCGTGTTTGGAGGAAGAAGAAGGATGAGTACAACCCCAAGAACACCATCCCAACCGTGAAGCATGGAGGTGGAAACATCATTCTTTGGGGATGCTTTTCTGCAAAGGGGACAGGACGACTGCACCGTATTGAGGGGAGGATTGATGGGGCCATGTATCGCGAGATCTTGGCCAACAGATCTTGGCCAACTTTTATATACAGGTACTGCTGGTATTGTCATTGTGAAGGTTTGGAGTGACAGTGAAATTTGACCCAGGCTGGTTCCTGTCCTCTGGTAATCACAGAGTGACCCTTAGACCCCTGTTTTCGAGCCTCACTGTAAACGCTGTCCTCCATCCATCCCCTCTATCCACAGTTCCCTTCATCTGTCCTCTGCCTTTCTACATTCTGCCTCCATCCCTATCCTTCCCACCCTACCTCTGCCCTCCCTCTTTTCTGCCTGCCTTTTGCCCCCCCTGCCCTCTCTCTCCATCTCTCTCCGTCCTCTCTGTTCTCTCCCTCCATCCCTCTGCCTCCTCTCTGCCCTCTCTCTCCACCCCCTACCTCCTCTCTGCCCGCTCTCCATCCCTCTCCCTCCTCTCTGCCCTCTCTCTCCATCCCTCTCCATCCCTCTCCCTCCCTCTCCCTCCCTCCCTCCCTCCCTCCTCTCTGCCCTCTCTCTCCATCCCTCTCCCTCCTCTCTGCCCTCTCCCTCTATCCCTCTCCCTCCTCTCTGCCCTCTCTCTCCATCCCTCTCCCTCCTCTCTGCACTCTCCCTCTATCCCTCTCCCTCCTCTCTGCCCTCTCTCTCCATCCCTCTCCCTCCTCTCTGCCCTCTCTCTCCATCCCTCTCCCTCCTCTCTGCCCTCTCCCTCCATCCCTCTCCCTCCTCTCTGCCCTCTCCCTCCATCCCTCTCCCTCCTCTCTGCCCTCCCCCTCCCTCCCTCTCCCTCCTCTCTGCCCTCTCCCTCTATCCCTCTCTCTCCATCCCTCTCCCTCCTCTCTGCACTCTCCCTCTATCCCTCTCCCTCCTGTCTGCCTTCTCTCTCGATCCCTCTCCCTCCTCTCTGCCCTCTCTCTCCATCCCTCTCCATCCACTCTGCCCTCTCCCTCTGTCCCTCTCCCTCCTCTCTGCCCTCTCTCTCCCAGGCAGCTGGTTGACCTACAGACCAGATCCCAGCAGCTTTGTGAACTGGTCCTCCTCCCCCTTATTCTCCCCCAATCCTGTCCTCCAGAGTAAAGGCTGCAGGCAGCCAGCCAGCCATCCACAGCACAGCCAGGGCCACAGCCGGTGCAGCATGCCTGACTCTCTCTTCCCTAACACAGGGATTTGAGCCCGGCCCGGCCGCCTGGGGAAGCCAAGTTTGACAAGATAATGAATTGCTATGCATGCATATTCGCCGCAGCAGTTTTTCGCATTTCACAGCCCAGTAACTCTCAGAACAGTGGTAGTGGTAGAGGGGAGAGTGAGAGAGGGAGGGTAATGGAGTAGAGAAAGCACAATACCATTCAAAATGGATTCAGATGGATTTGGGCTACGTACGTGTATCGGAGGCCTATTTGAACCCCACTCACCACCCCCAGCCCCCCAGAATCCTACCCCCCACTACTACCTCCCAGCATCCCTGTGAACAGTGAACTATGTGAGCAGCCTGCTTTAAATTTCTGCTTTTATTGCCGTACCTGCCTGCCTGCCTGTCCGGTCCAGTCTGTGATGTGTTGAGCTCTCCTCCCCTCCTCCCCTCCCGTCCTCTCCTTTCCTCTGGGCTATGTCTGCCAGAACTACAGTTACAGTTATGTAATCCACAGTGGAGTGCAGCTGGTTTCTCACAGCAGAGAGGCTAAGCACTGGAGAGGGAAGAGGGGAAGGAAGAGGGGAAGAGGGGAAGAGGGGGCCCCTATAACATCACATCCCATTCCCAACCAGCCCCCTGATCTCTGACGGGGGATCGCTCCGGGGAAAGCTGCGGGATTATGATCACAGGAGGCTGGCTTGCCGTGCAAAGGAGCCCAGGGAGAGGCAGGGGGAGGTGGGGCGGGAAGCCGGTGGAATCCCCTAGCAATAGGGACGGCGGCGTGGAGAGAGTGGAAACACCTGGATTGCTTAAGTGCTGGAGCCATATTGTGCTGTGTTTTGGTTCTGTTTTGATACGTTTTTATATTTCCACAGCTGTGTGTGAAGGGGCTAGACATGCAACGATGCACACACACACACACACACACACACACACACACACACACACACACACACACACACACACACACACACACGCACACGCACACACAGACACACTGCTTTTCCCCCCTGTTGTAACCACTTAGCGTACTTCCTCTACTACTCTTCTCTTCACTGTGAAACTGCACTCTTACGGCTCAATCAACAGTTCCACACTCAAACTCCACATTCCACTCCAGCGCTCCACTGAGTAGCTGTCTGAGGACCATGCAGGAGGCTAGTACCACGAAACCAGTCAGACAAGTTCCATCTCATTTTAAAACATGATAATGCCTCTTAGAAAAAGGGCCCTTTCATTACTGCACTGCTGATAAGTGGTCAGAAGTTGAGGGCGGAGCTCAGCTCTTCTCTGTGGAATGTTACCGCAACAACCCAGCTGTCACTGAGTCATCATCAGTGCCCTGTAATTCACATGTCACAGTGTCTGTGGGGGGTGAATTAAGGTCTGCATTGCTCAATTTAACCTACACAGACAGAACTACAGTAATACCACCACCTCTTCTCCCACAGACTGATTCAGGTCAAATTTATGGCCCAGCCCCAAACAGACACTTCTGATCTGATTAAAGAACCTTACAGTTGATTCCTTCTCAGCTTGTTGGGCTGTCACATTTATATGGAGTTGTTGAACAATACCAGGCATTACAAGGGATGTGGGCCCAGCCAGGGCTGGGCAGGGCAGGGTAGGGCAGACAGTATTGAGTCATCCTTCCATCCACCCCCCTAGCTTCTTGTTGTTATCAGCTGGGGCTGGCAGGGAGCTGTGTAAAGCCATAATAATGCCATAAAGCCAGGCCTATTGTACTGCACATTTCCTGTGTGAGCAAGCTCCTCTCCCCTGCTGTTTCCCTATAAAAGAGATCAGCATTATTACAGACACACACACACAAACACACACACACGGCCTTAGGGGATCTCCTCACTTCCTGTGACGAGGGATGACTCAGTGGCTGCATCCTAAAAGGGTGCCATTTAGGACACAAAATGAACTGGGTACATTTGGGTGTGAGGTACACTTTCACACAGTACACTTTGGCCCTGTGGTATCCTTCTGTGGTGTAATGGCTTTTTGTGCTGGCTGGGCGTTTCTGTATTGGGTGTGCATACTAGGTGTGCATACTAGGTGTGCATCCTTAATGGCACCCTATTCCCTGTATAGTGAACTATATTTGATCAGGGCCCTATGACCAAAGCCCAAAAGTAGTGCACTACTGTATATTGGAAATAGAGTGCCATTCTGGACTCATCCTAAGCCTGGATGGATCCACCCATCATCCACAAACACACACCCGTCTCTCTCAGCAAAACACAGCCAACACACCATCAGCAGCTGACTGCAATTAGGCTCCAGTCTGAGGGAGGGAATAGGGCCTTTCATGTTCTGGGGGAGAGAGGCAGGTTTCCCTTTGAAGTGGGGACCCTTTTTACTGAAGCACCGCTGTGTGTGTGTGTGTGGTGAAGTTCATGTTGCGCTGGTTAGATCGCACATCTCACCTGACCCCACCACTATACCGGCGCTATGAAATGTGACAGTCACACCATAAAATCTGTTTGAAGATTTTGTCTGCTGAATAGACAATGAGAGAGAGAGAGAGAGAGAGAGAGAGAGAGAGAGATGGACAGAGAGAAAGGAAATTGTAAAACAAACAATACTCTACATTAAAATGAGAAGTACTCAGTAAGATCGATTCAAATCAATTCTCATAGAGTGGAGATATATCCTCCAACAGCTGATTAGTTATTATTAGTTATTGTAATCAGTGTATTCATGTTCGCTCATTTCCTTTTTCCTTTGAGTTAATTCATATTGGCTTCTTAATCAGAAACCATTCAAATCAGACACAAGCTCATGAGAGCACATAATTCAGCAGGCAGGTTAGCCCAGCCCACAGACACAGGTTACGTCCCAGATGGCACCCTATTCCCTACATAGTGCAATACTTTGGACCAGGGCCGGTCATTTGGGACGCACACAGACTGAATGAGCCATTCGCTAAAAATGGAGCGTATATTAGTTATGAAACAGCACAATAAGTACACTAGCTCTCGGAAAATGAAACAAATGAACTTGATATAAATGAGTAGTCTGACTCTGGTCTCCCAGAGCCACAGCTTAGTGTGTAAAGCTATAGGCTTGATCTTCAAGGGTGAATGGTGTGCCGTATAGAGGTGACGGACTGGAGAGCTCGCTGCTCGCTCTGCAGGGTTAGATTACACACTTTAGAGGGGGTTTACCTTTCTTTATATCAAATGGATGTTTGGATGGTTGGTTCACTCTGCTAGCTCTGCATATAGGGTTGTATATGGATCTGATGGCCCCAAACAGTTCTACTTTTGCGTCTGAAATCTATTTTGTCCGGTGACAGACTGGACAGGGAAAGTCATTGAACTTCCCAAACAGTGCAGGGGTGAGAGGGAGGCTAGCCCTGGCCTGTACTGTACTGTATGTGTCAGGCTCAGGGTCTATACAGGGGCCATATTGAATCATTAGCACATTGGAGAAGGAGAGAGAGCACACAGATCAATTTGCAATCCAAACAAGCCACGTGATCCTCTGTTAGGGTAGGGCTGCGAGGACAGCGGTATCGGCCCAAATGGTCGCTATTCCTATCTACTGCACTACTTTTGACCAGGGCCCATAGAGTTCTGGTCAGAAGTAGTGCACCATTTAGGGGATGAGGTGACATTTGGGACGCAGCCAGCATCACTGCCAGGAAGCTACGGTAATGGCTGACTGCTGAGGTTTTGTTTAAGGGCAAACAACACAATGTTGTGATGTTGAAACTACTTCACTCTCTAGGTGCAAAGTGACTTTAAAAAACAGGGTTTAGCCAGGGTTGAGGTCAATTCATTTTTCAACTCAGTCAACAGCAATTCCAGAATTGAAAGTGCCATCTAAAGTATTTAATGTTTTCATTGAGTTGGAATTTCAAATCCTGAATGGAAGTGGAATCAACCCTGACCCTGACCCAGCAAAATGGAGCTAAAGGTGTTGAGTTATACAGTGTAACTGTAGTAGATGTGAAGGGGGAGTGAAGCTACACAGTATCTACATTTGACATGACAACGCCACACATACAGGACCAAGGACAGTCCAGGTCTACAGCCTGCTGCTCACTGGGAGAGAACTGGTCACACTGCTAGGAACACAGACTTCCACATACACTACAGACACACATGCTCGCATGGACACTTGACACACACACCTACACCCCCACACACATGCACATAACGTGACTCATACACCGGGACACACACACATGCGCACATGCGCACACGCACGCACGCACACACGCACACACACACACACACACACACACACAAACAAACACACACACACTGTGAGCTGTTATAACTCAGGGAGTAGCAGGTACACTGTGCCCTCTACATATGATTGCATTTGGACGTCTGCACACTGATGGGAGATCAAGAGGTTTTCACAGCCTCAGATGGAGAGAGAGTGGGAGAGCAGGGTGAGGAGGAGGAGAGTAGAGAGGGATGAGGGGAGAGGTGATGTTGGAGATTACGGTGGTTCATTTGTCTGGGAGCTTCTCAAGTGACTGTCAGCCCTCTGGTCCCATTGAGAGGAGGAGAGGAGACGGAGAGGGGGAATGGAGGAGAGTGGGTGTGAGGAGTCGAGAGAGAGAGAGACAAGGAGGGGGAGAGAGAGAGAGAGAGAGAGGAAGTGAAAGAGAGAGAGAGAGGAAAGCGAGAAAGATGAGCACGGCGGCAGCTACATCTTTATGCATGAGGCTGTGCTGTGTGTCTCTCCTCAGTCCATGGAGAGAGAGGTTGCTCTGCTGCTCCACTCAAGGCTTTGATTAACAACCACAGAGGAGCCAGTCATTTTTCCTTCCTACACACTGGCACACACACACACACACCTTTTCTTTGCTGTCTCACAAACTCACACACATGCACCCAACTCACCAACTCACACACACATGCACCCAACTCACAAACTTACACACACATACACCCAACCCACAAACTCACACACACATACACCCAACTCACAAACTCACACAAAGAAATAGAAAACAATCCACACCCAGTGAGTGCCATTTGGAGAAACCAAGGAAAGTCACGGCATTACTCTCCCTTTCGTTCCAGAATCCTCATTGGTTCTCTGCCTCTCTCTCATACCCCCACACTACCTCCCTCTCCCTCTCCTCGGGTATGCTTTATGTAGTTTAACAGAATCCACCACTCTGTATTCTACACCTGAGCACCATGTACATAAAGAGCAGGCGAGCGTTAGCGTTGCAACTCATAAATAATAGATAATGGTGTCCTTGTTGTTTTTAAACAGCTCTAAGCTGAGCTTCAGAGGTGTCTTAGAGAGCTGAGAGAGTGGGAGAGACAAAGAACTGAAGGGCATTTCTGCATAGAGAGAGAGATAGAGAGAGATGTCTCATGTTTATTCAACAGCTCATGGGGTTGGGAGGGGTGCTTTGGCCTCCCACGCTGCTTTCTCTGTCTTTCTGCATCTCTCTCTTTTTCTCTTTCTTTCTCTCTCTCTCTCTCTCTCGCTCTCTCTCTTTAACTCAGTCGCTCACTCTCTCTTTAACTCACTCTCTCTCACTCTCTCTCTTTCTCTCTTTCCCTCTCTTTTACTCACTCTCTCCATCTCCCTCTGTTTTCAAACTCTCTCTTGCTTGCTCTCTCTTTCTCTCCCCCTTTTCTAAAATTATCTCTTTCTCTTTCATTCTCTCTGAACTTGACTTTCTGGAGTTTCTCTCTCTATAAAGGCCATTCTTGACAACCTCCATATGGAAATATAAACATAGAAATGTTCATGTAGAGCTGCCTCCATATACACTAATGCTCCCCTACAGACTATGTTGCGCCCAGTGACACAAGCCTACCAGACGAGCTAAATAACTTTTATGCTCGCTTCAAGGCAAGTAACAATGAAACATGCGTGAGGGCATCAGCTGTTCTGGACGACTGTGTGATCACGCTCTCCGCAGCCGATGTGATTAAGACTTTCAAACAGGTCAATGTTCACAAGGCCACTGGGCCAGACAGATTACCAGGACGTGTACTCCGAGCATGCCCTGACCAACTGGCAAGTTTCTTCACTGACATTTTCAAGCTTTCCCTGACTGAGTCTGTAATACCAACATGTTTCAAGCAGACCACCATAGTCCATGTGCCCAAGAACACTAAGGTAACCTGCCTAAATGACTACAGCACTCACCCGTAGCACTCACATCTGTAGCCATGAATTGCTTTGAAAGGCTGGTCATGGCTCACATCAACACCATTATCCCAGAAACCCTAGACCCACTCCAATTTGCATACCACACCAACAGATCCACAGATGATGCAATCTATATTGCACTCCACACTGCCCTTTCACACCTGGACAAAAGGAACACCTATGTGAGAATGCTATTCATTGACTACAACTCAGCGTTCAACACCATAATGCCCTCAAAGCTCATCACTAAGCTAAGGACCCTGGGACTAAACACCTCCCTCTGCAACTGGATCCTGGACTTCCTGACGGGCCGCCTCCAGGTGGTAAGGGTAGGCAACACATCCACCACGCTGATCCTCAGCATGGGGGGCCCTCAGGGGTGCGTGCTCAGTCCCCTCCTGTACTCTCTGTTCACTCATGACTGCACGGCCAGACACAACTCTAACACCATCATTTTGCAGATGACACAACAGTGGTAGGCCTGATCACTGACAGCGATGAGACAGCCTGTAGGGAGGAGGTCAGAGACCTGACCGTGTGGTGCAAGAACAACAACCTCTCCCTCAACGTAATCAAGATAAAGGAGATTATTGTGGACTACAGGAAAAAAGGAGGGCCGAGCACACCCCCATTCTCATCGACGGGGCTGTAGTGGAGCAGGTTGTGAGCTTCAAGTTCCTTGGTGTCCACATCACCAACAAACTAACATGGTCCAAGCACACCAAGACAGTCATGAAGAGGGCATGACAAAACCTATTCCACCTCAGGAGACTGAAAATATTTGGCATGGGTCCTCAGATCCTCAAAAGGTTTTACAGCTGCACCATTAAGAGCATCCTGACGGGTTGCATCACTGCCTGGTATGGCAACTGCTTGGCCTCCGACCGCAAGGCACTACAGAGGGTAGTGCGTACGGCCCAGTACATCACCGGGGCCAAGCTTACTGCCATCCAGGACCTCTATACCACGCGGTGTAAGAGGAAGGCCCTAAAAATGTTCTAAGACTCCAGCCCCCCTAGTCATAGACTGTTCTCTCTGCTACCGCACAGCAAGCGGTACCGGAGCGCCAAGTCTAGGCTCCTAAATAGCTTCTACCCCCAAGCCATTAGACTCCTGAACAGCTAATCAAATGGCTACCAGACTTTCTGCATTACCGCCCAACCCCCCCCCGGAACACTGCTGCTACTCTCTGTTATTATCTATGCATAGTCACTTTAATAACTCTACCTATATGTACATATTACCTCAATTACCTCGACACCACACCGGTGCCCCCGCACATTGACATTGACTCTGTACCGGTACTCCCTACATATAGCCGCGCTATTGTTATTTACAGCTGCTCTTTAATGATTTGTTATTCTTATCTCTTACTTTTTGGGGGGTATTTTCTTAAAACTGCATTGTTGGTTGAGGGCTTGTATGTAAGCATTTCACTGTAAGGTCTACACCTGTTGTATTTGGCGCATGTGACAAATACAATTTGATTTGATTTGATTTGACAGTCAATGTTGACCGCAGACATTTTCACCAAAAGAGATTGTTCTTGCTCTATCCTGAAGTACTCTTTAGATTCAATAGAGGTCAGGTTGTATTTTCTTTCTCGAATTACTCTGTAGCAACAGTATACAGACAAAAACACACACAAACACACACACACACACACACACACACACACACACACACACACACACACACACACACACACACACACACACACACACACACACACACACACACACACACACACACAGTGTTTCCAGTCAGTGCAGAGTCAGATGGAGTAAAGCTGATTATGCTAACACACAACAGACGTAGTCGTGCACCTGTTGCTAGGCTGCAGGGCGGGCAGGGCTGAGCTCATTTGTTTGTTTTCATATCAGGTGGATGATGAAAAGCGCCCGCTGGACAGACACACACACACACACACACACACACACACACACACACACACACACACACACACACACACACACACACACACACACACACACACACACACACACACACTGGTTGTTTAACTTTAAAAGCATAAAGGGTGTATGTGCAGTGATTGCTTGTGCTTGTGTTCATGAAGGCAGTTATGAGAAAGAGAGCATTGAATATGCATATGGTATGTGTGTGTGGTAGAGGGCTACCCTTGTGTGTGTGTGTGTGTGTGTGTGTGTGTGTGTGTGTGTGTGTGTGTGTGTGTGTGTGTGTGTGTGTGTGTGTGTGTGTGTGTGTGTGTGTGTGTGTGTGTGTGTGTGTGTGTGTGTGTGTGTGTGTGTGTGTGAGAGAGAGAGGGAAAGAGAGAGAGATCAGTATTTGTTCATGCTTTGTTTTGTGTTACTGATGGCCTAGTGACCTGGCTGAGCTCCAGACACCTATTGTGTCAGAGCCTGGTTTGGTTCTGGCTGCTTGCTTCCTCTCTCTCCCTCTCTCTCTTCTTCTTTTTCTCTCTCTCCCTCTACCCCCCCTCCTTCTCTCTCTTTCTCCTTCTGTACTCTGCACAAAGCTTGGCACAGTTTGCTCTCACAGCCCTGAGCCCGAGTTTAGCTGCTCTACCGGGCAAATGGATGGCGAGAAAATAAAAAGGGCAGATGCCCCTCTGGCCGGCAGTCAAGGGACTGGTGCTTTTTGTGAAACTCCCGGCCCGTGGAGCCTGTCGTTGTTCATTTTGGCACCGCTCACTGTAGTGGGGAGAAACAGAGCTGTTCCACTGCCATTTCCCACTAGTGTTAACTCACATTAGAAAGAAGGATGAGACTAAAAACAACAAGATAATTCATTGAAAATATACTGTGTCTGTAAAATGTATATAGGTTCAGGACTTTTGGGAAACAGCACAGTTAAAAAAAATATATGGCAAATATAAATGAAACTGTATGGTGTTCAGAGATAGATGGGAGGGGTTGAGTGGAACTGAAGGGTGGAACTAAAAACAAACAAAAGATAACTATTGTAAACTACACTGTGTCCGTAAAATGTATACAGTATGTATAAACTGGAAGTAGAAGCCTAAGTGTTGTTGTCCATTCATTTACTCCAATTAGGGGAGGGGTGGTAGGGTTAGGGGAAAATAATAAAGAAAAAAATAATTATATATATATATAATATATATATATATGGGGGATTGGAAATGATGCAGACAATTACATTGATGGAAGCTACAATCTATCTGCAATATGAAAGCTGATCTACGCCCTAAAAATATATATATATATTTGTTTTTTAATCACATTAGAAAGATGAACTGGAGATTCAAATGACATCATCTGCAGAGTGATGTGTATGTGCACAGTCATGCATGAATTTTGGTGTGTGTGCGTGCGTGCATGAGTTATGGTGTGTGTCTGTATGACATCATCTGCAGAGTAGAGGATGTTGACTGAGCTACAGGAAGTATGTGTGCTGTGCGGGCTCACAAGGTTGTGAGTGTGACATTGAGGGTATCCACATTGTTTCCTGTGATACCCACTGACCCCCCCCTTCACCCTCTAGCCTCCTCCCTCATCCTGCGTCCTCCCCCCTCATTTCAGAAAACCCAGCCCTCCTTACCCCCTCCCTCACCCTCCTTTCTCTCATTCATCAACCCCCTGGACGCTGCTGCTTTTACAGTTGCTGTGGTTACGGTGCCATGGCGACGGTTGTCAAGTCGTCAGGGAGCTCCATGTTGTTTTTGGGGCTCTATTTGAAGCCCTTCGTCCTGGCATTGAGTGTATGCTGTTGCGGCAGGTGGCATACTGTACTGTACTCCATATATAGACTTGGCTCTAGTGTGGTATCTCTCTCTCTCTCTCTCTCTCTCTCTCTCTCTCTCTCTCTCTCTCTCTCTCTCTCTCTCTCTCTCTCTCTCTCTCTCTCAGATCCAAGCCTGTTCTAATGAGCTGTAAGCATGAACCACCTTTACCTGCGACTAATGACAAATAGTGTGTGTTAATGTGTGTATGGTCTGTGTGTTACTGACACGGTGGATCCCATGCGGTCTGCGAGCGAGGAGAGGAGCAGCCAGCCCAGTAAATGGGTCACATGTAGAGCACAACGACCTTGGAAATGTGTCCTGTGCTCGTTGAGACGCAGGGAGAGAATGTTTCTTTGTCAGAAACTAGATTGTAGGGAGATGGAGGGAGAGAGAAAGAGAGAGTCGTTTTCAATCTTGTGCTCTTTTTCCTATCATGTCACTTCTTGAAAAGTGATGAGGAATCATGGGAGGCTGCTAATGCTGTGAGAAGTGTCATGTTCTCTTGACGTTCCTGGTTTTGTACTTGTGAATTCAACACCTGCACCATTTCAGTAAAAAATCAGGACCTTGTTGGAATATTTCATATAGT